>NW_023270433.1:14802107-14955292 GCF_011800145.1 Mirounga leonina | reverse complement strand
TAACATCAGCTGCATATTCAAATTCAGCATCTTGCTTTGGGGCATGGATATGCTGGAGGCAAGTGAAGGAAGGACCTGGAAGCCTGTTTGGGGCTGACAGAAAGACTGAAAGCACAGGCAGCTCGCAGGTGGAGGGCTGCAAGAGCAGTTTATTGTTCCTGGCAGTAGTCAGGCAGAAGAATGAGAGGCTAAGTCCCAAAGGCTAGAAAGTAAAAAGGGGCTAATCAGGTCTAATGGACTTAAGTCCAATCATGAAGTACCATACTGGTCATCTCCAGCTGGAGCCATCACAGGTGTGGGAGTCAGCTAGTTAAAGAAATCCTGGACCCCACTCTACTACTGTCTGCTGTTGTATAGTTGACCTTGCCATGTGACCTTGGATAAGTCACTTGACCTCTTTGATTCTCAGTTTCCTTATCCATCAAATGGGGAAGGTAACATCCACCGCACGCTTTGTCTTCAGAACTAGAATCAGTAACGCAAAGCTCCCAGGAGGTTTGCAGTGCAAGACCGTTATGACTGACCCTTAGCTGTTATTGTTACTGAGGGCAAAGAACAACTAACTGCGTTTTATAAATGCTCCAGGTAAAAATATTCCTCTCAGTTACTAGAACAGCTCAGTTGATTATAGCTTAATACCCTCGTCTCTCTGGTTACTCACCCTCCACAGTCCTAATGAATGCTGTCACCGTGATGCTTGAAGAAAAGGCAAGACATGGGCTTTAGAGTCAGGCAAGATTGGGTACTGAATCATAGCTCCGCTACTCATTATTTAACCTTCGGCTAATTGCTTGTCCTTCCAAAGTTTCTGTTTTCTCAACTACAGAATGGAGTAATAATACAGCACTTTTGAGAATCAGGTAAGATATGTTTATAAAGCCTCTGACATTTGGTAGGTGCACACTCTGTCTCCTGAAAACAAACTATTGTGTTTCTCTGGCTCGCACAGAAAACGGTCCCTTTGAAATAAGTAATTATAGATTATAAATCCAGGGACAGAATTCAATAAATGTCACTGGGTCTGTTGAATACTGACATAAAAACAGCAACAAGAACAAAACCTCTTCTTGACACTTAATCTCTTATGTATCCCCAAATCATAAACAGATGAATTACAGATCTAAATGAGAAAAGTCAAATAATAATAACAAAACTACTAACATCAACCAGCTTCGTTAGGAGAAAACATACGGGGACATTATGATGATATTGGAGGAAACAGATTTTTTACAACAGCTCATCATAAAGGAAAAAAATGATTAATAGGGATATATTAAGATAAAATATATCCATCAAAAGATACCAGTCGAATAATAAAAAGACAACCCTTAGTTAGAGCATATATTTGCAATACCTCTGGCCAATCAGAGACTATATTTATAATATATAAGTAACTCCTACACTGGTTGGATGCTGGGCTCATCGGGGGGCATCTTATGCTGCTCTTTAAATCAGAGTAGATGCAATTATCACAATTTTTATTTTTCTTGACAATGTATTCATTAAACTATTTAATATATGTTATTTGTCCCAGAAAGAAAGAAAGAAAGAAAGAAAGAAAGAAAGAAAGAAAGAAAGAAAGAAAGAAAGAAAGAAAGAAAGAAAGAAAAAACTACAAAGCAGTAAGAAGAAATCTGATACTCAAAAGGCAAAATAGGCAAACGATATGAACAGGCACTTCATAAAAGAGGATATTCAAAAGATCAGTAAGTACATGAAACTCCACTTCATTAGTCCTCAGGACAATGCCAATTAAAACTCCAATGGGATACATACTTTGGCAGGATGGCTAAAAGAATAAAAAAATGCAAATCAAAAAAGATGGGGACCGCTAAGTATGAGCGAAAGGATGTGGAGCAAGGGAGACTCTCCCGTGTTACTGGCAGGAGAGAACATTTGTTTAGTGAATTCGAAAAACTGAAAGTATCTACTCAAGTAGATATTCGGTATAAAAAGAAGCAAAACTGAGCTGCAGTGCGTGTAACAGGTGGGGAGTGCCCAGAGTAGGACGCAGGTGGGGCTCTGCAGTGCTCATAATGGGTGCTTTTTATTTTCTATCTGGGTGCTGCTGGTGACGTGTGTGAACTCATCTCGTGAAAATTCATCTAGCCGTACACTTATGATATTTTCAACTTCCTACAGGTCTGTACTACTTTACTAAAGCATTGATTTAAAAAAACTGTCCTTTAAAACAACCAGAATTATATACTATGATGGCAGTATCCCTTTGCATTTTTATGTCTCTTTTAAACTTTCTAAAACTCTTCTGTTTGGTGCTCTAATTTGATCTTCACAGCTCTTCCGTGCCGTGGGTGGCGTTGAGAGGGGGTCGTGCATCTCATTTTAATGAGAGAACAGCTCAGCTCAGGGAGGGGACGTGACTTGCTGCAGGTCACCAGTAAGTTGTCACATCGCTGGGATTCTAACTCGCCCATTGTGAGCTTGCCGGCCAACTCGGAGGGCGGACGTGGGGAGGTGAATTGGAAGTGGCTCTGAAGGGGAATAAGAAAGAGCCATCCACAGATACTGTAAGAACTTCGTTCTATTTCTGACTCAGTCCACTGAGCCTCTAGATTCTATTCCAAACAGGAAGCCACTTCTGAGCCCCAGGGAAGAAAAAAGAAAAAAGAAAAAGAAAAAAATCTAAACTAAAAACAACAGAAAGGGTCTGAAGATGCTTATTTTCTTGCCTTACGTCAGCTGAGTGAGTCAACTGCCCTACTTGCTACAAATGCAGAATGACAAACAGGGATGCGAGTGGAGATCTGCCTCGTAGTGTTGGTTAGAACGAACCCTGCCCATCACTCACGGCGAAACCCAGCTGGCGGCATGCATCTCCCGGCCCCTCACCCAGACCCTACACCCTTGGGTTGCCGTGGGGTTCTGCCTCACAGACTGCCTTCTTTTTGCCCCCATAAATAGAAGAGAAATGCCAAAGACATTCTTAGTTCAAAGCTTCATTGCCCCATGGTTGGGAGGGCACTTGCAGGCTTCTGTGACTGACAGTCAGCTGTCCTGAGCCAGCCCAGGGTTATCTGTGGGCTTGTCCCTCTTCTGTAACAGGACAGTTTAATACACACTCAGAATAGGTCTTTGTCACCAAATTGCTACCCTCCCCCCACAAACACATACATACACATGCACACACACAAAAATGAATAGGTCAGGGACTCTCAAAGTAGCAATTTACTCCAGGGAGAGCTGTCTGCATTTAGAGTGACAGATTTTCAGAATCCCAGAGCTGAATGATGCTTAGACCAGACCGAGTCCATGGGAAACAGAGCCCAGACAGGTTATGTGCCTTGCTTCAAGTCACACAAGAAGTACCTAGACACTCAGAGCCAGAATCGTCCCCCTGAGAAAGAACCTAATACACTGCAGAAAGGTACCATTATACCTGGCGTGAATATGCATGGAGGAAAAGGAAATATTCACACTTCTCAAGGATTACTGAACACTGGATTTGAATGGTTACTAATTCCTGGAGACAAAAATGTCAGTGTGGTCCACTAGTCAGAATAAGTGTTTATGGAGGTCAGGTAATCAATGGAGTTTTAGCTCGGTCTGTCTCACAGTAGGTCCAGGGGTTATTTCCTATAGTTATTTTCCTGATTCTAGAACACATACCCGGAATTATTCCATAACTGAAATACTCAGCAACTGGCAGAATCCTCTCCCTTTCCACTTCCAATATCCACACTACACATTGCCCAAATAATGAAATCATATTATGGAACATTCTCTCCCGTTTTTAACCAGCTTCCAAGAAAATAAAACAACAATAACAAAATATGCACCTTGGCCGAAACATGTAGCAAGGGGTCAGAACCTTAAGATAAATACACTAAACAATCTTGATTGACAAAGGTTCCAAAGGGCAATTTTGTATTACAAAATGTTTCTTCACAAGGTCTCTGAAGAGTGCCCCTCTCCTTTCTACTAAAATGTATTACACTGCAAAAAATAAATAAATAAATAAACAAAACCCACTACGTATGCCAGGTGCCTCACAGATCCTCTCAGAGACAGATCTATATTCCTTTCCCTTGAAATCTGGGCAGATTCTACCACTTTTTTGACCAATCCAAGAAGGCAAAAGCAATTCACCCAGTTTATAGACTCTGATCTCAAGAGACTTGCAGCTTCTACCTCCTGTTCTTGGAAAACTCCCTCTTGGAGCTGAGACCACTTACAAGCAATCTGACCACCCCACTGCTGCAATCACATGGAGAAACCCTGGGGAGGGAGAGGTACGCAGCCGAATCCAGCCTCTGGCCATCTCTTCCAAGGCACCAGACACGTGAGTGAAGCTTTCTTGGAACCTCCAGCCCAGCCCAGCTGCCAGCTGAATACCAGTGAGTGACTTCAAGTCAACTCCATGTGAACAGAATTGCTCAGCCAGTTCGGGTGCAAGTTGCTGACCTGTAGATCATGAGCATAATATGCTGGTTGGTGCTTTAAGCCTCTAAGTTTGGGTAGACTTATTATATAGGCAATAGATATTCAAATTACTCTATACCATGAGCCCCAAAGAGAACTGAGGCTATCTCTTCCCCATTCCATTACTACCAGCCTATGTTACAGTACTAGGCAGCTTTCTAAATATGTCCCCTCGTTCCCCAAGATTCCAGGCAATTATCCTCAGGACCTGTGAAAATAATAGGATAGCTCCCCCATGGTTGTGTTCTGTTATTGGGCACAGTTGACCTAAAAAAGAGGTAGGTTATCTAAGTGTGCCTCATCTAATCAGGCGTGCCCCTTTACAAGCAGAAAGCTTTCTGTGGCTGTTAGCAGAACGAGAGCTCTGAGATCTGAAGCATAAGGATCAGGGGCACCTTCGTTCCTTTGAAGATGGGGGAGTCCACATGCAGGGAGCCAAGAGTAAACCCTGACCAACAACCAGCAAGGAAATGGTGACCTCAGTCCTCCAACCACAATGAAGTGCATTCTGCCCACAACCTGAATGAGCTGGGAAGTGGGTTCTGCCCCAGAACCTCCCCATCTTTATTTCTGCCTGTGAGGTATGGGCAAGAGATCCAGCTATACCACACCCAGATTCCTGACCCAAGGAAACTGTGACATAATAAACATGTGTCACTTTAAGCCTCCAAATTTGTGGTACTTTTTTACAAAGCAATATCAAACTAATACAGGCTTCTCTGGCCAACACACTTCTCCACTTGGTTTCATTTTACTCTCTAATAAAATGGCAGGAAGAAATCGGCTGATCGTTTAGATTCCCTGATGACGATGACATTTTATGATGGCATAATTTTAGGTCATTTACCTTCCTGAGCCTCAGATTCCTAGGGTAAAGCACCCCTGGTCTTGTCTATCAGTCCACCAATACCCTTCACATAGTTCCCAGCACCTAGTCGGTGCTCACTAAATATTTGTTGAATGAAGGAATGAATGGATGAATAAATGAAGATTCGGTACAAAGATTAATGTAAATATTCTTTGCCAAGAACAAAGAACTGTGCCAAAGATGGCAACAGAAGGAGTATTATTGCAGGACATTTGGCCAGTCATGATTTTATGTGAGCCTTAGTTTTCTTACCTGTAAATGGAGAGACTAATCCTTGCTGTTAGCTCCCAGACAGGTTATTATGTATAAGGCTCAAATCAAATCATTGACAGGAAAGCCCTCTGCAAAGTAAAATAACCTGTACATAAGGTATTTGTCTTCGTTTATTTTGAAAGGTTAGTAATGTCCCTAAGCCTAATGGGGTAAATTTATTCTCTAATTATACCAGAAACTGAGTACCTTCCTGCTGTTACTTTGGCTTCTTCTGGCTAGCAGTCACACCGCCTCTCAGCGGGAGCGGTGCCTACTGGGATGCAAAGCCATTAGCATCTGCTTCAGCAGGTGTCAGGAACTCAAGTCAAAGAAGACAAGCTGAAGGATGAGGATCTGTTGACAGGAGGGACACACCTGTGGCACGACACCAAATAATCTGGGTCACTGCCTCTTAATCTGGTGTAAAGCACTTTTTCTAAGGCTATGTACTGAGGGATGCAATCTCTTGAAAAACTTCAAGAAGAAAGAGTTCTATGGCCAAATAAGTTTGAGAAACTATATGCCTATGACCCCATCTCTATTTAGGGTTTTTTTTTTTTAATTCATTTTCTAAACTTTTTCAATCAAAGATATCACTTCACCCCCCCACACACACACATACACACACACATCACAATATCCTATAGGATTCACTTAGGGGAATTCATTTTTTCTTAGTTTCTACTAGTGAGGGGACAACGTATTTACGGCAGTGAGGGGAATATTCTAAGCCAAGGTTAGTGCAGTCCCCAGACCAGCAACATCAGTATCATCTGGGACCTAGGAACCATCCCAAACCTGTTGAATCAGAAATCCGGGGGGAGGGGCGGGGGGCAGCAATCTATTTTTCAAAAAGCCCTCTAGGTGATCAGGATGCCCACTCGAGCTTGAGAGCCACTGCTGTGATCCACAGATCAATGGTAAAGCTCATGTCAACACAGGGAAGAAACAGTGAATCCTTTTACACGTGGGAGAGAAAGTCCATTGATTCTCTAGCTCATATTTCAAATGGCTAGCAGAGAACATTTACTAAACCAGAGCATTCCTTCTAATTTTTTTCTCTCCCAATAGCTACTCATCAGCTAAATGATAATATACAAATTCCATAGTTAGTATTCAATTCCTCCCTAGTTTCATCTCAACATACGGGTCTAATCTTAATAACAACTAAGACAAATATACTAAGAGTTAATGTTAATTGACCACCTAGATATGCTAAGAACACTGCCTATATATCTTAGGTAATCTTTACAATAACTTGGTGGGGAACATTCTATTATTATCCTCATTTTACAGATGATGGCGCTTAGGACCAGAAGACACTGAACACAGAGCTCACCCCCAGGATTTAACACCAGACTATCTGGTTCCAAAGCCCGTGCACTCATGTTCTTTTTCTACACTCTCTGTTTTCTGATTTCCCTCTCTGGATGAAATTAATCTTACAGTCAATTCTTGATATGTTGTTTTATGGAATAGAAAACCATTCTCTCCACCCCAAGTGCAAAGCATCATCATCCTGCAACTTCCATCTCAAAAGCTCCCTCAGTAAGCACTGTATCATTGTGGGCTGGGCAACTTCATATGTCACTGGGAGCTGGGAGGAGACGTTGGTCATTGCCCTCATGCAATCTGTGGTCAAGACGGGGACGGCTGGGATGAAACACACGATTGCAAATGGGCCAAGTGTTGGAAAAAACTGCCACACGGGATGTAGTAAAGACATCCCATAGGACATTGCAAACTGGTCCAGTGTGTCTGGGCAATCATCCCTAAGAAATGGGGGTTTGATCTGAAAGTTAAAGGATGAATAGATTAATCCAGCCAAAGAGGCGAGGGGATTCTCCAGTCTTCCCCAATAGGGACGTATTTCTCTCCCTTCTTATCTCTACTGCTACGCAAATTGTTTTTACAATGGGAACCATAATAGAATCTACTTCACAGGCTTGTTGTAAGGATGCAATGAGTAAATAAACGTAAGGCGCTTAAAACCGTGCCTGGTATATATGTTACCTATTATTATCATCATTTTTTTTTCTTACTGTATGACCTTGAGCAAGTTGTTCCACTAACAGTGGCAAGTTAGTCGGAGTAAGAGCTTCTGGCTCAGGACAAACTAGTGTAACTGACCTCCGCACGAGTGACTCGCCACATAGCTGAATAAATAAATGTGCGATGCTCACTGAATACCCACGACTGGTTGGTTATGCGCAGACAAAGCCCACATGCCTCTGTTCCCTCCAAGTAACAAGCACGCCTGTTCTCACATCTGTTTATCCCAGTTGTATTTGCCATGATTCGATCATGGAAGTCGAAGTCAAATAAATCAATTAAATATGAGCTGTCTTTTTCTGTGGAAACTAATTTGAATTCTATGAACAAATTCTAGAAAGACATTTGCTGGGGGAAAAAAATGTCATCGATTGAAATAAAGGAGAAGTACCTGAAAATGATTAGGAGGGGACATGAAAATCTACAAATGTTTAGATTGTTTCCTAAGAGTCTTTAAACTGTTGCTCCACTTTGAATAAACAGAAGTTGGAAATGTTATACAATGACGGGTGTGGTTTATGCAAGAAAGCCAGTAAAATGTCAAACAGAATATACCAGCACCCTCAAAAAAGATTCTGGCCCTACTTCAAAAGGGTTGGCCAAGGAATATTCATGTATATATTTTAAGTAAAAATAAAACGTGTTTTAGATATGTGCGGCACGTATATACATTTTAGGATTCCCTATTTTTAACTTTTGCAATTAACTGACAAATTTTTGGTCTCTAATTTTGTCTGATAAGGAGCCACGGGCTTTGACATCTTACTATATGCTAAAAGTGGCATACATGTTCTTTTATTGATTTTCTAACATTAGGTATTATTTTTATCTCTACCATACCAATTAGAAAAATGAAGCTCAGATACCTTAATACCGTGCCAGGTTTACATTGTTAGTAAATGTACCTTCTTCTTGGCCTATCAGACTCCAGACTGTGAAGTCTTAGGTATCTTAAATTACATTGCCTCACTTCTGTATTGTTACATGTGGTTGGGCTCGTGCTTTGTCTCCTCCAGCGGACACATCCATTTTCTTGGAGGCAGAAACAGTGTCCTCATCAAATATCTAGGGTTGACTACCCCTGCGCTCCTGATTACATTAATACTGTATCCGCACATTTCTTTATAAGTTATGAAGAGTTTTCACATATATCCTATAAATTGACTGGGACGTCAGCTCTACGGGGTAGCTATTCTTATTATCCTGAGCGTACAGATGAGGAAACAGAGGGCTCAGGGAGGTTTAGAGATTTGTGGAGGTCACACATGTAATAAGTAGCAGAGCAGAGACTGTCTAATAAACTGAACCTGACTTCAATAAAATATAAGAAGTCCTATCCCTCTGCTTCACTGCAGGAGTCTATGGAGATTAAATCCCGAGGCGAGTTAAGTATAGGGTTCAGAGAAGAATCAAAACCAGTGCGGAAACGGAGGGTCACCATAATAGGGCTAACGATTATCTTGGTAGCCAGAATCTTTCCATAGACACCAATTAAACACCCTGTGGAGCAGGAAATATGTTAAAAGCTGACGTGGGTTCAGAAGCTATGGCCCCAGGGTTGGAGGGACGCCCCCAAGAGATTTTCATCTCAACAATGCATAATCACATTGTGCTTGGGGAAGGCCCGGACTGGACTGCTGGGTCAAGGCCATGTGAATATGAGAAGTAAAAATAAACCAAAGACCAAGAGTCATCGGAAAACGCCAATAATTATATTGCCCACCCTCAAGTTAAAGTGCCATGGATCTGCTTTGCCTTATAATACTCTAACCTCTACAAAAATCAGGTGACAGCATGCAGCAAAGAAATACCAAATCACAGTGACATTAAGTACCTACTCAGCGCTAGGGATTTTTCTTCATCTCATTGAATTTCATAGACTCTGGGACGTGCCTATTTTTGTCCCCCTTTTGTTCTTTGTTTCTTTTTCCTCTTTTTCTTCGATAAGGTACATTTCACAAAGTCACATAGGTAGCAAGAGATACTTTCAGGATTTGGATCCAGGTCAGCTGAAGACAATCTCCATGTGCAGTTTCCATCTGACCATACTGCTTGGACTGTCACAGTCTGAGAGCCTCGGTTTTAATCCTGGTGTATTCACGAATTCCCTGAGTGACCTTAGACAAGTCACTTCACCCCCTCTGGCCTCATTTTCTTCACTTATGAATGAGGAAGACAATCTAACCATACACAGTATATGTGGAAAAAATCCTTAAATTATTTATATGGCAATGGGACACAATTGTAAAATATTATGTTGCCATGCCTTGGGGAACCCATTCCAAGTAGAAAATAATTTATTTGTCCCTTCAGTGAACAATGTTTTTTGAATAGCTACTGTGTGGCAATTCCCATGCTAGGAGATTAGGGTGTTAAGGTGGTCAAGAACGTGGTTACAGACACTTGCCTGGAGCTGTTGGTCTCATAAGACAGATAGGCGTTAATAAATAGATAAGCAAAGGTGTTAAAGTTAACTGAAGTTTGGGGCTTCATTTGGGAAGTCAGGATGTTAGGAAAGCATATCAAATAGGCCCCAACACCCTTTCAATGCAAGGAACACAGCCTTCAGAGCCGAGATCTGAAAGACATGCAGAAGCTACTGCCGTGGAGGAAAAGGAGAGAACATTCCAGAAAGAGGGAAGAGCCTGTGTGAAGCTCAGTGGGAGTGGGAGGAAGCATGCGCATTTAGTGAAATGAAAGATTAGCGGGGTTGCAGCCGTGACAGCCAAGCAGAGACATGCAACAGAGAGGGAGGAGGTAGGCAGGGGCCAGATTGTGGCAGACCTCTAGGTCAGTTTAAGATTTTGCTCTTCCTCCTAAGAGCGGTGATTAGTTACCAAAGGCTTTAAGCAGGGATGCAGCAAGACTGAATTTGCTTCTTAAGCAATAATTCTGACCGTCTCGTGGAACATAGATTGGAAAGGGGGTACAATAGATTCTGGGAGACACGGTTTAAAGCCCATTGTAGGGGCGCCTGGGTGGCTCAGTTGGCTAAGCGGCTGCCTTCAGCTCAGGTCATGATCCCAGGGTCCTGGGATCGAGCCCTGCATCAGGCTCCCTGCTCAGTGGGGAGCCTATTTCTCCCTCTCCCTCTGCTGCTCCCCCTGCTTGTGCTTTCTCTCACTCTCTCTCCTGCCCTCTGTCAAATAAATAAAATCTTTTTTTAAAAGGCCATGGTAATTTGGGGCAAAAGATCTTAGTCTGAACTACAGGCTACTCATTAAAACTGACTAAGATTTAATTACTGATCTTATATCAATATTTTGGAGTTGAACTGTGATTCTCTCAGTCTCTCTGAGTGGTATTTCTCCTACAGTTGGGCAAGACCTCAAGGTAAAGGAGTCCAGTTGTTTTCAAATTGTGTAAAGGAAAAAAGATCCCCTTATTTTCCCAAGTGAGTTCGAATTCAGACTTCCCATTAAGAAAATGGAAGTCGTTAAGCGTCTGCCTTCTGCTCAGGTCATGATCCCAGGGTCCTGGGATGGAGCCCCGCATCGGGCTCCCTGCTTGGTGGGAAGCCTGCTTCTCCCTCTCCCACTCCCCCTGCTTGTGTTCCCTCTCTCGCTGTGTCTCTCTCTCTGTCAAATAAGTAAATAAAATCTTAAAAAAAAAAAAAGAAAATGGATATAAAGAGCTGCTCTGGTGAAAGGTGAGGTGTCATCGTTCACTGCTCAGCCTCCACCTGCCCCCACAAGGCACACATTTTGCACCCCGTGTCCTCTGGCACCTGCTACAGACCCACTATGGATTTAATGTGGCCCATGCAAGCCCATACAGGGCAGAGCCGCGACCTGAACTCAGGCCCTCTGGTTCAAAGCTGTGTCCTTTTCAAAAGCACACCCTGCCACTAAATAATGATGTTTTGAGGATAAATGCCCTGTTGCTTGTTTCTTTAAGTGCCTTCCAGGGTCTGGTGTTGGGCTGGGAGGCCAGGTGGTCAGTCAACGTTTATGGAATTGCACGGAAGCCTGCTGCTTTATGCTCGCCCTTCTCCCTTCTTCCCTCCTTTCCTTCCTACCTTCCTCTTTTTTTTTTTCCTTTCTCCCTCCCTCTGTCCTCCTTCCCTTCTTTGCAAGGAGAGTGGAGTGATTTCCATCATCATGCGGTTCGTAGTCTAGGCAGGGGATCTGAACGCCCTGGGCCATCATCCTCGGCAACAGGTAGGAGAGCCAAGAGGTTACAGGAAAGGACTGCCAGGGTTTGAATCCTGCCTCTTACCTGCGGTGTGATTTCCAGCAAGTCAGTTAACATCTCTGTGCCTTAACTTCCTGGATACTCATAAAATGGGACGATTTGCTGCTGCCTGATGAGGTCGTCTGCCTGGGCTCCAGAATTGATGATTCAGGGTTCCATGCCTGGGGCCATTTCCTAAATCTCAGCACACTACATTCCAGCCTATAAAATTCTAATCCCAATCCATCACCACCCCCATGACCTTAATGAGCTAACCCTGCATTTGGTATCATCATACACTCAAACCACGGTGTCTCTGCCTCTGCACACTGCTCAGAGCCTGCACCAGCCCTTGACCAGCAAGCCCACCAATGAGAGAGCAAGACAGTTCCAATACTGCCACTTACCTGCCCTGTGACCTTGGGCAAGTTAATCACATCTCTGCCTCATCAGTTCCCTCATCTATAAGGCAATCAACTTTGTAGAGATAGTATATATATACATATATATAATAAAATATGTCATCATTCCCAACACTTAGACTTGTTGAGTATTACCATGGGCTAACTAATTTACATGCAAAATACCAGTGCCTGGTAAAAATAACAATAAGGAAAATAGCTGACATATATTGTGTGTTTTCCATGTGGCAGACACCGTTCTAAGCATTTTATGTGGGTTAAAGCATCTAATCTTCAAAACAGCCTTAAGACGTTGGTGCTATTATTAGCCCCATTTTACATATGAGAAAACTGAGGCTCAAAGCTGGTGCTAACTTCCCCAGGGTTACAGGATAAGCTGCTGACCAACCTGGGCTGTGAACCCAGGCAGTCTGACTCTAGAATCTCTATACTTAGCCAGCTCTCCTGCTTGTTATAATAGCTGCTCAGTAAGAGGCTGTTATCGTTTTATAATTAATCTTATTTGCCCTACATATAAGATGGTCACCTCTAAGCTCTACTTACACTCATTTTATCTCCAAAAACGATTCCCTCTGCCCCCAAAGACCCACAGCCCCCAATACTCACTCCCTTGAATCCGGGCTGGACTTTGGCCCACAGAATATGGCGGAATGGACTCTGTCTGACATCCAGAGCTAACACAGAAGAAGTCGAACAGCTTCCTTTTGGTCTGAATATGCTGTCGCACTGCCAGAAGCCTGGACCACATGGACAGGGCACGTGTAGGCAGTCTGCCCGGCAGCCTCCACTGAGCTCCCAGCCGAGAGCCAGCAGTTTGCCAGCCGTGGGCATGACGTCCAGTCCAGTCAAGCCCTCAAAGGAGCTCGGCCCCGGCCGACTTGAGAGACCCCCGGCTGTGCCCCTGTCAACCTAAAGAATCATGACAGTTGATAATAAAGTGTTGTTTTGAGCCACTAAGTCTTGGGGTGAGTTTGTTGGTGGCACTGGATAACCAGAATGTACCCCTTTTGCCTTCCAGCCCCGTGTTAAGGTTCCAGGATGCCTTAAAACTAAGCCCCGATTACCTAGACTTGACTGACCACTTAATTTTATAGGTAAACACCTCTTTGAAGTAAAAATAAAATAATTAATATTTATTGGCCTTGGGTATATTATTAAACTCTCTGTGCCTCAATTCCTTTACCTGTAAAATAGAAATAGTAAGATAGTGAAAGTACCTAGTTCCTAAGGTTGCAGTGAGGCCGAAATGAGCTAATTCATCTAAGGTGCTTAGAACAGTGCCTGGCCTTTAGAATACATATATAAAGTGACAGCACCCTCTTTCTCTCTGCCCCCCCCCACCGACCCCTCTCTTAATGGAGCCAGACATTTTATAGGTTTCTTAAAATTTTTCAATCTTCGTCCTCATACTTAACCCGAAGGCAAAGGTTATTAACCCATGTCGCCGGGGAGGTGCAGGGACTGACAGAGAGCCTCGTGGCTGGTGAACGATGGAGCCAGGATGTGGACCCAGTCCGTGTGTGGTTAAAGCCCCATGCTCTTTCCCTGTCCCACCCCTGCCTCGACACCACCAGCCCTCCGCGACGCATGTAAAAATCCCTCTGACCCATGGGAGCGATGGCATCTGCTTGGTGGACTCCTCTCCCCTGGAGCCCGGCTCACAGACAAATTACAGCAGAGCAATGGCCTCATTTGCAAATTCCAGCTCGCTCAGCCCCGGTGGCCCAAGGTCCCCTGTGTTAGCACCTTTGTCTGACACCAGTCCGTGGCGGGGAGGTGCGCTGCCTGCCGGTGTGAGAAACACTCATTAAGGGCTCCGATTCGGATGTCAGGAAGCAGCTCACAACCGGCAAGGAGGTTCAGCTCTCCTGGGAAGGCTTCAGAGGAATCCACGCGGAGCCGAGTTTCTGCGCCCGGCACCCCCCAGTACCCAGCATTCAATACTTGTTAAATGAACATAATTGACTGACTTGCCGAGGTGGAATTCTGGACACCCTCCCCAGGTGAGTAGAGGAGGGATGCTGTGATTAGGGCAAGGTTTCTCATCTCAGGAGGAGAGAAGGCAACACTGTGAGTTCTTTGTTTGAAGCTGCTGGTGGCAACAGGACATTTCTAGCCTGACAGCTTGCACGGCAAGAGATGTGGACATCTGCACTCAGAATAGGGAGGTGATTTGCTGAAGGTCTCACAGCTCGCTAATGGGAAGGCAGGACCTCGGTCTAGCCCCCTGATTCTGTCTGGTGTTCTTCCCATTCCTCTGAGGAGAGAAACGGACTTTGAAGAGGTAATTAAGTTAACATTAGGTCATTGAGGTGAGCCTCAACCCAATAGGACTGGTGTCCTTATAAGAAGAAGAGATTGGGACACAGAGAAGCACAGAGGGAAAGCCATGTGAGGACACAGGGAGGAGGTGGCCATGTATAACCAAAGAGAGAGGACTGAGAAGAAATCAACTCTGCTGACACATCAATCTCAGACTTCCAGCCTCCAGAACTATGAGAAAATAAATTTCTGGTGTCTAAACCACTCAGTCTGTGGTACTTTGCTATGGCAGCCCTGCCAAGCTAATTTATATATATATGGAGCTTTTCGTGATTGCTAACAGAACCCCTCCTCTGAAAGACATCCTTCACAGCACTGTTTACTGTGCTCATTTCTGAACCCCGCACTGTGCCTGAGGCAGGTCACATGACAGAAGCCTAGATGGAATCTCCTTTAGGCACTCGCGCATGGTGGCGGTTTGGGCACGGGCTGCAGATGACAAGGAAGCCATTTTGTGACTGGACCCCTTTCCTAGTTCCTGCTCTTGGGGCACTGCAACAAGTGAGCAACGGGCAGAGCAAATCCTATTTGGTTCATAAACTAGGTGCAAAGCAATGGGTTCGGAGTTGGAAGGAATGGGAAAAACAGAGATGAGCACAGATAAGTGTATAAGGAGGAGATTTCATAGTGAAGAAATAGGGAAGACGGGCAGGCGCTTTAAAGTAATGTAGATGGATTTGGAATAAGGAGCTTTCTGGATTGGCTGGTGCAATCAAGAAAGACTTCATGGAGGAGGCAACATTTGATCAGAGTCTGAAAAAATAAGAGGAAGACGAGTGGGTGCACGGAGGTGGTTGGAATGAGGGAGATGTTTTAGGAGAGTGTAGTGGTCTTTAATCTTGGAGTACCTGTGGAGCTGGATGATGAAGAACACAGTATTTAGAATCATAGAGCCAGGGGAGCTTGTCTCTTCCTCTTACGGCAGCGCTTCCAAACCTCAGCACCGCTGACTTTTTGGAGAAGGGTAATTCTTTTGTGTGGGGACTGCCCTGAGCAGTAGCATGCCCACACCATTATGATACTCAGAAATGTCTTCAGACATTTCTAACTGTTCTCTGGGGACACAATCATCTCCAGCTGAGACCTGCTGATGTACATTGTAGTTCTGTACCAATTACTTGACCTCTCTGTGCTTGTTCTTTGATCTGCACAATGGGCGTAACAATCATATATATAAAAACACGTGGCTGACAGTGAACTTGTTAAGGAAATGTGACTTAGCCTTACTCTTCTATTTATTTTTTTAAAAGATTTATTTATTTGAGAGAGAGAGAAAGAGAGCAAGCACGGGAAGGGGCAGAGGGAGAGACTCCTGCGGAGGGCAGAGCCCAACCCAGGGCTTGATCTCAGGAGCCAGGAGATCAGGACCTGAGCCGAAACCAAGAAACAGACGCTTAACCTACTGAGCCACCCGGGCCCTCCTCAGCCTTACTCTTTTATGGAGTGGACCTCTTTTCTCTGAATAAAGCTGATCCCCTAGCCCCCACACATGGAATGAATAAAGACAGCACTGCGCTGGTTGAAGCTGGGTGCGCAGCCCCCAAGCCTGCCTTCTGCTGGCTAGTGACCCCTTTGTGGGCCTGCTAGAGGAAACACCCAGGGGCAGCTCATACATGCCCTGGGAGAGTGGAGTCCGAAAGGCCTGGATTTGAATCCCGGCTCCTTCCTGACGGGTTCCAGAGAGAGTAAATAAACCATGAAGACCAGGGAGCTTTGGTCTTGCAGCCCAGAGGGAGGCAGGTGAGGCATCCAGGCATTTAAGGAGGCTCTCACTCTCAGGTGAGAACCTTGCACTCCCAGGACCCAACCACGGAGGGCCTCCTTAAATTGTTCATGGTCTGTGCCTTGTTTGTTCTACTGACTCCAGGCCCCGATCAAAGGCCCTCCATTCCTAGCTGACTGATGAGTTAACCAGGTGTCTTCACCACGGAAGATGGGGATGCTAAAATCTGCCTTGTCGAGTAATTTTAAAATTAAATAGATAATACACTGTAAGCAACGAGAAGAATGTCACATGGCAGTCAGGGCTAGGGTCAGTTCCCTTCCACAGTCTGATGGATCAGACAGAACGCAGAGGCCGGGAGTTCAGGGCATATTCAGGAAACAGCGAGAAATCCAGGGATAGCCAGTACCGTAGCAGAGAAGCCAGAGACGATCCAGAAAACGGTCGGTCTGGACCACACAGGGCCCGGCGGGCCACCGGCAGGTACACCCTCCGCCCGGCATCCCCCGGGGCAACGAGGGGACGAAGCTAGCACCGGGCCTGAGCCTGCAGAGGCGGCAGGTGGGGGCCGCACTTACCTCTCCCGGGGCAGCTGGTGGTTGGGATTGTGGCGGCAGCGAACGCTGAGACCGAAGAGTTTGCGGGCCGTGCGCTGGATCTTCTGCCTCTGGGCCTCGGTGGTGCTCTGCAGGAGTTTGTAACGGTTCTGCAGGTCCCAGTCGTTGCCCCAGTGCTGATGGATGCTCCCGATGGTCAGGAAGTGGTTGCTGGGGAGACGCTTCATAAAGGATTTAAACTCATCTAGCAAGAGACAAAGGCCGAGAGAGAAGGGCTGAGCGTGGGGCAGCCCCCATCTGAGGTCGCCTCTCATGCTCAGCCCCACCTACCAACACAGCGGGTTTGCAAATAAAACGTCCTCCTTGGAGGCCCACGAACACTGCTGCTCCAGCCCACTCTGCTCTGACCACTCCACTTTCAGGGAGGGTCCTTTTCCTTTGCTCTCACGGGAGTGAATCTGCTGCCTGCATCCCCACAGAAAACAGGGCTTCCCAAACTCTGGTCATCTGAATGCCAGCTTGAGAATGACAGTCACATCTCATTTGTACTTCTTTTTACTTAATATTTTCTTTGAATCAATTAAACCACCTTTTTTTTTTTATCCAATTCTGCATTAGGAAATCTCCATCACATGCTTTCAATAGAATGGGAGCTATAAAAATAAAGCTGGACTCATTGTACATAATAAAACAATAAAACAAAATGAAGTTAAAAAAATAAAGCTGGAAACACAAATACGATGAAAACCGTATTAACAGACCCTGGACTGATACCATTGCCAGCTAAATGCTCAAGGTCCTGCGCCTGCTCTCACTGAGACATACAGGAAGGTCGTGAGTGACAGGTGCTAAAGGTTTGTGTATTAGCACCAACTCGTGTCATCCGCAGGGTTGAGGGAGAACTGCGGTGGGTCAAGCTCCCCACTGTGTGATCCAGTCATGCCGGAGGTTGTCAGTGTGCCCTTTCATGTCACGTCCCATTTTGGGGACACCCCAGCTGACGAGATGGGGGCAAATCCTGGGTCTCTGGGGGGAAGTCTTCTGCCTCAGTGTGTGGTTCTGTGTTTCAGAGTTTCAGTATTTGCTACAATTTGACACGGCCTCAGAGGTTCTCTAGGCCAGCTTTCTGGTTCCGCACAGAGGGAAACTGAGGCCGAGTGGGGAAATGATTTTATGAAGGTAGAACAGCCTGCAAGTGACAAGAGGCAGGATGCAAATCAGAGCCATCGTTTTTTTTTAATATAATATTCACCCCTGCCCCATCCCCACCCCCCACTATTGGGAAAAGAATTAAGAAGTTGATCATATTGCAGGGGAAAAAAAGCTAAATGCTTAGGGATATATATATATATATAAATATATATATTTATATTTATATATACATATATGTATTTGCAACTTAGTACTTTCACTTCGTGTTATAAAACCTACAAGGAAATTTCAGGTCCATTAGGCTTTCATTTATTTTTAAAAATGCCTACATAGCTTTCAACAAGCACCATCCTCAGTCTGAAACACCTAACCCATATAAGTGATTTTACAGCAAACCTATGAGGTGGGTACTTTTAGTGCCTCCTTTTATAGAAACTAGGACACAGAGAAGTCAGTTGACTTCCCAAGGTCACACAGCCAGTAAATGGCAGAATTAGAACTCTAGCCAGGCTCTGAATCTTATGCTCTTACTCAGCATTATACGCTTACTCTCAACACATAAGGAGAACCAGTATATTGGGAGAAACATAAATAAATAAAAGGTGCTTAAAACAGGACTCTCGGGACTCCCACGAAACTTCCGGCACGTCACTGACAGCAGGACATGCAGGAGACCGAACCGTATCTCGGCCCCTGAGCAGCTGTAGGACCATCATGCTTTCAATACCTCAGTTTCCCCATCTGTCAAACAGCTATCCTGGCACCCCATGCAAATCTTGAGAGAGTGACATTGGACTGCCTCTGCCAGAATAGTTGTCGACGAACAGAAAGTGTTCAGGGGATGCATGGCGACGTAGGATTGGAAGGGTATCAGACGACTGTGCTGACTGATTTATTTGGGGAGCTGGCTGGAGGCAGGGGGCTGGCCCTAATGACTCTATGCTCTTTGGCTGCCCACCCCTGCCCCCGTGGAAGAAATGCCACCCTGCTGCGGAAGGCTCTGTTGACCTCGAAGGACAGAACAGTCGTTTCAATGAACCTGAATTTGGGTCAGATAGGGATGTATAATTTAAAAGTTAAAATGATTTAATTTTCTTGACTAGAAGTAGAACGGTTCCCTCCCAATAAGGGAGGTGTAGACAGACCCTCATTTGGGTGTGTAAACTAGGCTGGTTCTATTTGACCACCAGTGCTCTGACCATGAAGGAATCATGGGCTCTTCCCTTTTGGCTGGTCATTAATCCCCCCAAAGTCCCTGGTTGGCTGGGGCATTTAGGCCATTGCCTGAAATGAAAAGGAGGAAAACACACACGCACAAGCCACCGATACAAGTGGAGATGGGTGGATTTGTCTTAATGGGTAAAACCATTCCAAATGGATAAGTACAGGGTATCTGGAGCGAGGGTGTGCTATCATGGGGAGAAAGTGTGCCACGGAAATCGTTTCTGCAGCCTCTCAGCTGTGGCTCCTGACCCACTCACTGGAAGTGGCTTCTCTTCCTTGGGAATAGGATTAGATGCTAAGGATCCTTACTCCTTGTGCACAGAGCCGATGTTCCCCTCTGCTTTTTAGCAATCGGTGGAATCTCTCTGCAAAAGCATTTTATCAAATGCTTCTCTTGTTTGAGGCCAAATAATGGTCATAACACATTTCCATCATGAGCCTCTCGTCTCTGAATCCCTGGGATTTTAAATGGACTGATGGGTGCAGGTTCATAGGGAGGTCCCAGCTCCATGCGAGCTGCAGGAGAGCGGAATCGCTCGTGCATTGCGGGCTCCGCAAGCTGGCTGGGGGCTCAGAGTTCATGGAAACCAGTGGTTTTCCCACACAGCTCAGTAGAGCTCAGCTTTCACCTGGGGTGCACAGCGGCTCCCAGGTATGATTTTGTTCGATCAAAGGCTTTCTCGGCTAAAAATTTAAATAAATTCAAATATGAAAACCACAAACATGTCCTCTCATTTATCAGATGAGGGAACTGAGGCCCAGGGGGTAAAGAAGAATTAAAGTTACAGAAGCTGCTACAGGCACTGGATTTGGAATCAGGGATTCCATTACCGACCTTGTCATTTGCTAACGATGTGACCCTGGGGAAGACACTGGGTCTCGGCACCCTCCGTCCTCTGGGATGCAGGAACATCACTACTCGCTGTAATGCAGTTGTTGTGATAAATTTAAGGAATATTAAGTTGTTTTTTTTTTAAAAAAAAAAACAAACAGTAATGCTCTCTGCATATATCCATTGATTTAGCAGATATCTGAGCTGGTATTAAATGCCAAGTATTTACTTGGCATCTCTTCTTGGAAGTCTCAAGGCTTCCCAAGGTGTTCATGTCCAACGCTGAGCACAGTCTTTTTTTCTGAACCTCCCAAGGGGTCCTAGCTCAGTGAATGGTACCAGCGTTCATCAAACTCTCTAACAAACATACCTAAAAAAAGCTCTTGAATCTCAACACCCATCTCTTCGTTTAGCCAATGTAACATCAAGCCTAACTATCTCGGCATCTCTGCATGTTCCCCATTTTCCCCACCTATACGATCGTGTTAACAATGTCACTGTCCTCTCCCCGCTAGGCACCTTAGGATGGCCTCCCACTGGCTGACATACACTCCCCCACTGATTTCTGCATCTCAGATGCTCTTCCCCAGCTTGCCTCTCCTGACCTGCCCGACCCGCCTGGCCACATTCAACCTCCCCCTCCACACACCTGATTAAAATGTCCTAATTATCTGCATGGTCATATGATTCATGTCTGACTTTCACACTCACTAGAAGCTCCACGGAGGCAGAGCTCCAACTTTGCCCCTCATCCACTTTATGGCCCTGGGAGACTGACTTTCTTCTCCTGAAATTCATGACCACAAATTTTCTTAACCACGAAAAGCAGGAAATAGCTAAGTACCTGAAAAGTCGCTTGAGCTTTGACAAGCTGTGAATTCTTTGGCTATCTATGTCTGTAAGGATATCTACCTATATGTACATGTATTAAAATCTACACATATGTACGTACTTATTTAGACACACACACACAGAGACTTAGGAATCAACACAGATACTTTTGGCTCTCCATTCTCCAAAGGCTTCTCTCTGTTATGTAGCATTACTCTCTCTCTGTCTTCTGGGTACCCTAGAGACAATACATCTTAGGACCACAAACTCGATTATGTGATCCACGGCTCCATTTGATGGAGACGGACTGAGTACCTCCTCCATGATGGACAGGGCTCTGGTCCCTCCCCAGTGAAAGAGTTGGGGTCACTGACTATTTCCTCAGAGAGGGTCCTAATTCCAGTTAGACAGTTTCCTTTCCTTGACTTGGCTCAGGGCCACTGATGCAGTATGACTAGGTTCTCTACCTGAATTCTCCAGGTCCTTATAAGCTTCGGCCCAAGACTTGGCCATGTTGGCCAGCGTGTACTCCATGATCTGGATGTCGGTGATGGGGCAGTTGCATTGTGGGAACTCCTCCGCACACTGACATTTACATTGGCTGTTCTGACACACATATTCCCCCTCCCCATTGCACATGATGTAGCTCAAGGCCGACTGGACAAACTTCTCTTGCAGATACTGAGGGAAGATGATCTGAAGACCTGTTCGAGAATAGCAAGAAAGGGAAAAAAAGAAAGGTTAAAGGAGAAGTTTCATTAGCACTTTTGAAAGGTGATGCGTAGGAATCCGAAGCCGCTAGCTTTCTCCCCGTGTACTGTAACCAAAATATTTCTGGGCCTGCCTGGATCCAGACAGGGCCCCCTTGGTGAGGCCTCCAGTTGCAATGCTCCTACTTAGACTTCTCCAGGTCATGACCTTGGCCACCCCTGAAGGGCACACGTTATTCCGTAGCATTGGGACTGAGGCCAGAGCCCGATCTGGCCTACACCTTTTCCATTTGGGGACAAAATCCTTATTGAAAGCACACGATTATTGTTTTTTTTTTTTTATTTCCTTCATTTCTTTTGTGTTCCTTTCTTCAAATATTTATGACCTCTATTTAGGAAGCACAGGTCCTGCGCTAGGCACTAGATCTACAGAGATAAAAAAAAAAGACATGATCCTTGCCCTTGGGGAATTTACAGTATAATCAGCAGGGATAGACACGGGCACACATCATCATAACTTTATAGACCTGCAGCAGAGAAGGCCATATGAGGTGACAGGACAGCAGAAGGCTGCAAATAACAGTGCTTGGATAGCAGGGAAGCCTTTAGAGGGGAGACGGCATTTGGGCTGGTTGAAAGGTAAATAAGAGATCCTCATGCAAAAAGAAGAACAGGAAGCACATTCTCAAGAGAAGAAGAGCAAGAATAAAGATGTGTATGTCTGGGAGTTGCTGGTGAATGAAATGAATTTGCGTGCGTGGGGGTGCACTGCTCTAACGGGAACAGGTTTCAGAGGGAAGCAGGTGCCAAAGGGCACATTTATCGTATGCTAAGGAATTTGGACTTCATCCTATGGATAATGGGGACACTTTGGTAAGTTTCAAGGATAAGAGTAATATAAGTACAGTGGTATAATTTAATAAGACCAGTGCATCATAAAAATAATATCAGTACAGGATGACATCAGAGAGAATTACTATTTTTTCTTCTTTGCTCTACACACAAAGAGGCCAAGGCTCATGGAGGGGAAGTGACAAGCCCAAGGCTACAGGACAAACACTCCGGACCACACCTCATAATCTTTTCTCTATTCTTGCCTAATCAAAGTCTTAATCCTGACAGCCGAGGATGGAGAAGGATTTCTCTGGGCACGTGCACTACTCACATACCCCTGAGATGTGACCATAACAGACTATGGCCTAGGGTGTCCAACTAGAAGGACAACTCTGGGCTAAATTAATTCACGAAAGCACTTTCACCTAAGACATTTCTCTCTACCTCATCTGGGGCTGCTGACAGTTTTAGCCACCAATGCGTATGCGGGTAAATGTTTAAAGACCCACTGTGTGAGAAATAACTGTGTTCTCTGGATTACATTTCTTTCTCATTCATGCTTCAGGGACACCTCCTCATCCTACTCATCAGGGGTTTGCTGAATAAGCTCGGCTTTTCTCTCCTTCTACTTCACAGTTTTGTTTCTACATTTTGTCCCCCTCTCTCACTTTCAAGTTATTTAAAAAAAATAAGTGCCATCATTTCATCCTGTCTTCATCAGGCAGCTGAAAAAGACTGTGTTCAGAAGGGCACTGTGGGAAAGAAGATGGTGCCTCCAGCCCGACTTACAGCAGGGACCCAGGAGGTAGTTAAAAGCTGGGCATTGCTGGTCAGGCCCCTCTCCTTACTCCCTACACATCTCGGGCAAGTCCCTCAAACTGTCTAAGGCTCTACTTCTTCTTTTGTAAAATGGAGATGCTTTGAGTACTTACATCAGAAGGTTGTTGAGAGGGCTAAGTGAAGAAATCCCTGAAAATTGTCCAGAACAGTTCCTGCCACATGGCAAGCAAACAGTAAATGTTACCCATTCCTATTTTTCAAGAAAAGATTTATTTATTTATTTGAGAGAGAAAAAGAGAGCAGGGGGAGGGAGAGAGAGAATCCTCAAGCAGAATCTCTGCTCAGCGCAGAGCCCAATGCAGGGCTCGATCCCACAACCTTGAGATCATGACCTGAGCTGAAATCAAGAGTCAGACACTTAACCGACTGAGCACCCAGGTGCCCCAATTCATTCCTATTTTTGATGATGATGATGATGATGATGAAATCACTCCTGGGACTGACGTTTTTTAACGTGTCAACAGGACCTTCAGGATAAGTGAACAATAGCTGTGGGTATTTAATCAGAAGAAGAAAATAGCAGGCAGTCTTGAGCTATTTGCAGAGACTTCATAAGACGTAGAGTTTAGAATTCTGTGCCTGTTGAAGTGGCACGGTGGTGGGGAGTACGCAATTCAGGAAGGCGGATCTGCATTAGTCCACATGTTCTAAAGGACAGAAGGAGCTGTAGGGCTTGGGCGCTGCGGGCTGCCAGACTGGGGGTCAGCTCCACACCAGTGGGCAAGGGGTCCGCAAGAAGCGACGGCTGGGGAGGGCTCACCGGATAAGAGGGTAATGACACAGACGCCAAAAGATGGGGCCAAACACATCAAGCAATAGAGTCCCTTGTCAGCTAAGTCTCCAATTCTTTCAGACTATGCATTATTGAGTCATTTTATCTGTATCACGGTTTTTGCTTCCAAAGCAAAATTTATTTTTAGCTGATCCCAATCCCCTATAGGCATCTGAGTCTATGGATTGGGGTTAAGTTTCTGTTGGAACTCTATGGACTATACTCTCAGTCCTATTTTTCTAGCTTGCTCATCATTTTCTTTCTCCCTTTTGTAGGGGATAAAATATTCTATTCTTGGTCCCAGCCCAAAAGGAATTTGGGGAGAGCATTTTTAGAAAATTGCGTCAAATCATTTCTCCGTTTGGCAAGGATACAAAAGGCAGTATTACCTACCCCATTTAATGCCAACTGAACACAGATGAAGTTTGGGGTCGGGGGGTTTCTGGGAGCAGCTGAAACACAAAACTGATTGCTCTTTAAAAATGGAAACTCAGATCATGCCGAGCTGTCTCTGAGGCAGAATCTCCTGGGCAATTTTGAAAGAGAATAATGAAGACGTAGCAATTAAAAAGCACTTTTCTGCAAAATGTCATTACTGTTTAAAGTTACATAACCATTTCGACAGCAGCGGAGGTTCATGGAGCAGTCACCGCCGGAACTGTCTCCTGATGACCCGTGTCCAACAAAGGGGCCCATTGCTGACCTCCAAATTGGCGCCTGAGTCCTGCCGGCTTCAATGGGAGTCATAAATAACTTGGAGGGCGATTTGGCCTGTGGAGCCACTTTTTGAAAGATATACAGCCGCCGGCTGGGGTGGAATATTCTGGCCCCACAGTTCCCAAAGACACACAGAGTGTGGGGGGTAGAGGAGGAAGAGAGAGAGAGAGAGATGGGCCACCATTATTGCTGAGCATATAAATTTTGCCTCAAAAGACCCAGGAAGGCAATAGCTGAGAGTTTCACTTGAACACCAAGTCACTCGTGCTGAACATATGGGATATCTCCCCCTAATCTCATTATACTTAAAAAAAAAAAAAATCTTGTTATACTTTAAATTGGAATGTTTCACTGTTCTGCGAAGTGAGTGGGCAATGTAGATGTGGGAACATCCACGTCATCTTCGTTCTCTTCTCCTGATTTTTGCCTGACTTTGTCCCTTAGTCTTCCTCCCACCTCACCTTCAACACAGACACCTCACAATCTTTTTTTGTATTTTACATATAGTCTTTGTGTGAGGAGGAATGATTTCTCCTCTCTGTCACACGGGAGGATATCTCTATCCCCTTGCTTCCTCACTCCTTCTTCTTAATATTCTTTTTTTTTTTTTTTTTTAAAACACACCAGGCATCCTGCCCTTCTACGTTCCCTCCCTTGTGCGGGTCTTGTTCTCCCCACGGTCTCTGCACGTGTCCCTCCCTGTGCCAAGAATCTTCTCTCCCCAGATCTCGGCATGGCTCCCTTGTCTTGCAATCCAGACCTTCCCAGATCCCCCAAATTAAAATGTTTCTTTTATTTTCATCATACGATTAGTTACTGACAGAAGCGGTCTTATTAATTTGTTTTCATATTTTTTTTCACCTCCCCCATTAGAGAGTGGGCTTCAGGGGGACAGGGGCCTTATCTGTTCCCCTCAGACCCTCCCTCAGAGTATAAACTGAGGCCAAGCCCAGCAGAGGCTCCAGGCACTCATTTGTTGGATTTTCATTCAACAGCTATTCTCTTTTTCACCCCGACTGAAAAAAAAGAAAAGAAAAAAAAAAAGTTGTCCCTAAACGCTTTGAGGATGTTGGAATTGGCCCAAAGCTGGCCTGAGGCCCCACACCCAAAGTAACAGACTCAGGCCTCAAATCCAGGAATTGTGAATGCGTTCTGGGACCTTGAGGGCCCTTCCGGCTCTGAGGCAGGAAAGAGCGGGACCTGAGACAAACTCCTGCCTCAGTGTCCCCATGGTGGCTCTGGCGCAGAGCGGTCCCTGCCGATGTCTCAGCCTCTCTGAAATCCAGGCTACTTGCCTGTGAAGTTCAAGTCCTGGGACCGCTGTGAGGAATACATCAGCAGGAAAAGCATAAACAGCACTCAGCAAGAACCTGGCTGCTATGGGCGGATGTTTGTGTCCCCCACGTGCCTATGTTGAGGTGCTGGTATTAGGAGGGGGGGCCTTGGCAGGCGATTAGGTTCACATCAGGTCACAAAGGTGGGCCTCCACGATAGGATTAATGGACACAGAAGAAGGATAAGAGACGGGAAAGGTCTCTTTCTTTCCCTCTCCCTCCATGGACACCCACGAAGGAAAGGCCGTGTGCACACACAGTGAGAACCCAGCTGTCCACAAGCCAGGAGCGTGCCTTTCCCAGACAATGAATTTGCCAGCATCGTGATCTACAGACTTCCAGCCTCCCGAACGGTAGAAATGAAGTCTCTCGTTTAAACCACGCAGTCTACGGTACTTGTGATAGCAGCCCAAGCAGACAAAGACAAGAGCGTAAGTAAGTGATCAGTAAATTCTAGGCACCCCCGTGTATGCCACATCAGAACAGAATCCATTCCCTGGACCGACCTTGAGTCTTTCCTGGAAACATCCTCCCGAGTGGCCCCACTTGGGCCGGTAGGAAACCTGCCCAGAGTGCCCTGTCTCTTCATAGCATTCTAGGAATTATTATAGGTCTCTATTATTTATCATTCTACTGGTTCTACTTCAGGGAATCTTCCTCCTCCTCTTTTATCTTTCCTTTTCTTCTCTCCTTCTCGGTCCTTCCGTGTGCCGGGCACCAAGCCATGGACACCGGGGTGAATAAGGCGGGCACTCCCTGCCCTCGCGGACCTCAGGGCATAGGGAAGGAGGCGTGTAAACTGCTGCTTGGATGCAGGGAAACCCGTGATCTACCAGAAGCACGAGGTCACTCGGCGAACGCAGAGGAAGAACACCTAACCCACACTGGAGTAGGGGCAGTCACAGATGCTCTCCTGGAGAACGTGGCATTTGGGTTGAGACCTAATGGAGTCACAGGAATTAGGGGATGAGAGGTCGGCAGGAAGAGCAGTTTAGAAAGTGGGAACAGCATGGGCCAAGGACTCAGGCAATAGAACTCCCTCCAGCTAAGGACCAACTTTACCATCACCTTCCTTTCTGATTAAGGTTCACCCTTTCTTGTTTGTATGTTTGCTTCCAGGTTCCCTAGAGAAGAGATGGTGCCTCAGAGAAGATGAAGACCCTGAAGGGAAGAATGACAGAGGGCAGAAATCTGCCAGCTCATTAGAAGAACAGCATTGCTTACAGCAACAGAGGTCAAGGATCCTTGTCCGTTACAGACAAAGAGTATAGATGGGATTCAGAAAAAGAAGAGAGGGCTCACTGCATTGTTGAATTTCAACCACTGGGCAGCTCTAGGGTAACAGAAGAACTTTCAGGGGATCCCTACATTGAATTCCTTGATACCTTTAAGGACACAGTATTGCTGCCCAAAGCAGGTACCTGGTCCAAGCGACGGTGCCCAGTGAGCTGGGGAGACAGGGGGGACCCGGTCAACCAAGCTGAAGGTGTCTCTAAAACTCGGGGGGTGCAGTCCAACCTTCATCTCGGACCCTGACCCTGCTCTTTTGCTGTGAGGAACTCTTAGCCTCTTTCTCTTCTTTCAACAAGTAGTACATGGGGGTTTGTTGGAGAAGATGCTTCCACCTTTTAAGGACACAGAGGGGCTACTTGGAGATTCAAAACTAAAGCATAAAATCCAAGTACAAGGGACAAAGGCCTGCATTGATGATTAAAACATAAAAAGCAGCTTTATGTCTGGAACACAGTAGGTGTTTAATAAATATATTTTAAATATTGAATAGGGGTGCCTGGGTGGCTCAGTTGGTTAAGCGTCTGACTCTTGGTTTCGACTCAGGTCGTGATCTCAGGGCTGTGGGATCGAGCCCAGTATCGGGCTCTGCACTCAGTGGGGAGTCTGTTTCTCTCCTTCTCTCTCCCTCTACCCGTCCACCCTGCTTGCCCTGTCTCTCTAAAATAAATAAATAAAATCTTAAAAAAAAAAATATTGAGGGGTGCCTCGGTGGCTCAGTCGGTTAAGCATCTGCCTTCAGCTCAGGTCATGATCCCAGGGTCCTGGGATCGAGCCCCACATCGGGCTCCCTGCTCAGCGGAGAGTCTGCTTCTTCCCCTCTCTCTTCCTCTGCCCCGGCCCCTCCCCAACTCGTGCTCTCTCTTTCTTTCTCTCAGATGAATAAATAAAATCTTTAAAAATAAATAAATAAATATTGAATCAGCCAGTGACATATTACGAAGATGAAAGGAAAAAAACCTGAAGATAATAATTATGGAAGACTCCGTGATGTGTGTGGGATGTGGGTAGATCCTGAAATACGAGCATGGTTTTTAGTAGATAATGAAGAGGAGCCACGGTGTTCCCTGCAGAGGGCATACCTTGAGCAAAAATAGGTCAGTGTCTGAATACCCTGGATCAATCAAAGTCTTGTTCAAGGCAAGAACCATATATCTTTCTGTTTTGTTTGTTTGTTTTTTGGATGAACTTTGTTTTATTTTATTCTATATCACAATTACCTAAAATAGTAGTAGTTTTGATGGATGTCCTTTTTTCTGACCTATTTCCTTGCCTACTAAATGCACAATTTCTTTTAGTGCTAAGAGAAAGAGGGGAATATACAGATTCTATTTTGGTTGAGTAGAAATATTGTTCTATCCTGTTCTTGCATCAGAATGTGGCCCCCTGCAGATATCTCTGAGCCCCATAGGAGTCCCAGCTGTTGCCTTATACCTGCTAAGTTCTGCTTGTCAAATTCTGTCCATTTCTGAAAAGCACGAGGTGGGGAGAACAACAAGGCCTAAACCTTTTGCAGAAAGTCAGCCTGATCCCCTTCCTTGTGAAAGCCCAGGGATCTCAGACTGGCAGATAAAGGACTTTATGGCTCCAACACCCATTCTGAACTCCAAAGTAATGAAGGCATGCAGGTCAATTACCCATCTGTTTGTGTTTCTATTGCTGTGAATTACAGTATCCATCGCTGACAGCTCATTGGAGTGGAATGAAAATAAGACGATAATTCACCGGGTGAAACCGTGCAGAAAGGGCGAAAAGGCTATGATCTCATTCAGAAGTTCAGCCCTGTCTCCGTGATGGGTCATTTGCACTCGGTGGGTGGGGGGGAAAGGAAGAAAGGCAGCTACCTGGGGGGAAAGTGGGTGGGTTCTGGCGCCCCCTTCTGGATAGAGTAACCTTTTGTGTTCCCAAGGATCATCCTCTATTCTGTGGGATCTCAAGGAATAGACTTAGAACCCTTAGATCAAAGATTCAAGTAAATGAAATTCAGCACAATAAAACGAAAACTTCTTTAATATCAGGAGTTTTGAGGGATGAAACAGGTTGCCTTCGTAGGTAGAACACTACTCATCACTGGACGTGTACAAACAGAATTTAAAGAACCCAAGGCCCACATGGCATGAGGTTATCATTAACTTATATTTGATCCCCATCCCTGCAGTGTCCTCCCTTCGAAAAAAATATACACCGCACCCCCCCGCCCCCGCCTCTGCCTCTGCACTCACATGGGTTCACACGACACGTTTTGGCCAATGAAATGTTTGCACAAGTAATGGGTACAACTTCCAAAACAGCTAGAAGAACCGACACAACCTTGGTTTTCTGTGCGTCTACTCTGTGCGGCTGTTCATTCACTGGTTAAGCAAAGATGGATTCGGCATCATCGGCGATGCGCCAGGTAATCTTCCAGACCCTGGAGGAAGGGCAAGGAACTAGAAGCAAAATCCTTGCTCTCATGAAACTTTCTGCTTAGTGCAAGAGATGGACAATGAGGGGGCTACATAAACAGAGGAGGATTTATGCTGACAAAAGGATTGGGGGCAGGGAGACTTCTGCATGACAATTTTAACTTCCTTTTTTTTTTTTTTTAAGATTTTATTTATTTGTCAGAGAACGAGAGAGCACCAGCAGGGGGAGCCACAGAGGCAGAGGGAGAAGCAGGCTCCCGGATGAGCAAGGAGTCCGGTGTGGGACTCGATCCCAAGACCCTGGGATCATGACCTGAGCTGAAGGCTGATGCTTAAGCGACTGAGCCGCCCAGGCGCCCCCCGTTATAACTTCCAAAGAGAGAATATGGTCTAAACTCTGAAATCACCAAGGATGTGAAGGCCAACATACTTTTTAAATTCAATTCCATAAAATTTCAACACGAAGATACCCTCGCAGAGGATATTAAGAAGAAGAAGTTGATTCAATTTAATTTTAAGCTTCTTCACACAAATCATGATAAAAACCAACCCTGATTATCTATAAAACTCTGTGCTACCTACCCGATCCCTCGATCAGCTGATGTCTGCAAATTCTTCTCTATTTCCCATTTCCTTGCTACACTCTGCCACACCCCCACACCCCCGCCACTGCCCCGCACACGTAGAAAGTTCTCTCCTGCTCAGATTTTGCCTCCAGCTCTTATTAACTGCAGGACGTTGGGAAGCTAACATCAAGAGGCTTAACGTCTCTGCTTCTGTTTCCTCATTAAAGCTTCCATGGTAGGGTCCATGTAAAAATCAAATAAACCATTTTGTATCTTGACTCTGCTGGTATCTTCTGGCTGGAAATTTCTAATTCACAGAACTCTTCACCTCAAAAGGGTGAACTTTTCTGTATGTAAATGGTACCTCCATGAACTGGAAAACAAAATTAGATAACACACGGAAATCTCTTAGTTTAGGATAGTTGTTGGACTAATGTCACTTCTTGTCCTCACCCTGTCTTCTATTGCTTTCCCTGGGGGTCTTTGGAAATCTCAGGCATCTCCTCCTTTGGTAACTAAAAACACCTTGCACACAGCTCAGATTCTAACAGAACACCTATCACACCACATTACGTGTGTTTATGTTCACGTTCCTCCTGGTCTGCGATCTCCTTGAATGCCAGAGGCAGTGCACCTCGTTCATGTTCCATTTCCCTGTCAGCCAGCACATTAGTGGGTTCCCAGGAAATATGTTTGAATGAAGGCGAATTGAGACAGAACGTGTTTCAGAGAGGACTGTGGTTCTCTGCCCTATGGCTCGCATGCCCCACCTCTCTACAGCCGTCCTTCCTGAGTAGGACCTGTATCATCTTGCCCAACATTGTAGCTTAAAATCTAAAGCTATTTCAACTTTGACTCAGGACTGGAAAGAACAGGGGCTCAGAAGCATCTGAGAAAAAAAAAAAAAAAAAAGGCAACACAGAGCCAAAAAACATCCTAGGAGAACAATGATGCTAAATGTCCTGACTACTAATTTTAGCACATATTCTGTTCAGGATCCACTGCTACACATTATGACTCTTAAGAACTGTGACTGTTCCTTATATTTCTTTGCATTCTTTGCAAGATATCAAGCACAGTGCTAGATCATAGTGGGTGTGCAAAAATAAAGGTGCTCAATCCAGCAACTGTTAGTAAAGTCCGTTTTCACTCACCAGTTTATTGAAACAGGTGCTGAACTTGATGGTAGAGATACAGAAACTAAGACGGTTTTCTGATCTCAAGGAGCTCCAGTTGGGAACAAGATACATAAATATAAAATTACAGTAAGGTGCACAAATAAATATACACAAGTTTCAGTAGAAGGAAAAAAGAACCCTCTACTTTTTTAAGAGTAAAGGAGTCTGGAAAAGTTATTTTGGACAGGGTTGAACCCAAATGGCATGAATAGTCCAGCATTTGCCAAGTTGTATGCTACAGAGCCATAGATCTGCAAATGTAACCAAGATCAAAAACATTCAGGAAACTCTGTATTTAATCTACCTCTTGAGACTCATAATACACATTAGCACAGTTAAGGCACTGAGAAGTCCTGCAGTAAATAAGTATGGTTTATGCTGTTTAATCCAATGTTTCAGTATTATTGAGCTTTTGTTAAGTTACTGCGTGGTAACAACCTCAAAATTACAGTGGCTTACAACCACAAAGGTTTATTTCTTGCTCGTGTTTTATGTTGGCTGGGCTTTGGCTCTATTCCAGATGTCTTCTTCATTTTCTTTCTTCCAAATTTTTATTTAAGTTCTAGTTAGTTAACTTATAGTATAGTATTGGCTTCAAGAGTAGAATTTAGTGATTCAGCTCTTACATACAACACCCAGTGCTCATCACACTAAGTGCCCTCCTTGGGGTGCCTGGGTGGCTCAGTCGTTAAGTGTCTGCCTTTGGCTCCGGTCATGATCCCGGGGTCCTGGGATCGAGCCCCGCATCGGGCTCCCTGCTCTGCGGGAAGCCTGCTTCTCCCTCTCCCACTCCCCCTGCTTGTGTTCCCTGTCTCCCTGTGTCTCTCTCTGTCAAATAAATAAATAAAATCTTAAAAAAAAATAAGTGCCCTCCTTAGTGCTCATCACTCATTTAGCCTACGCCCCCACCTCCTTCCAACAACCCGGTTTGTTCTTTATAGTTAAGAGTCTCTTATGGTTTTTCTCCTTCTCTTTCCTTTCTTTTTCCCCTTCCCACACATTCATCTGTTTTGTTTCCTAAATTCCACATATGAGTGAAATCATATATTTGTCTTTCTCTAATTCACTTAGCACTATACTTTCTAGCGCCATCCCTGTCATTGCAAATGGCAAGATTTCATTCCTTTTGATGGCTGAGTAATATTCCATTATATATATATACATACATACCACACCTTCCTTCCTTCCTTCCTTCCTTCCTTTCTTTCTTTCTTTCTTTCTTTCTTTCTTTCTTTCTTTCTTTCTTTCTTTCTTTCTTTCTTTCTTTCTTTCTTTCTTCCTTTCTTTCTTTGACAGAGGGGAGAGAGACAGCGAGAGAGGGAACACAAGCAGGGGGAGTGGGAGAGGGAGAAGCAGGCTTCCCGTGGAGCAGGGAGCCCGATGTGGGGCTCGATCCCAGGACCCTGTGATCATGACCTGAGCCGAAGGCAGCCGCTTAACAACTGAGCCACCCAGGCGGCCCCACATATGACATCTTATTTATCCATTCATCAGTCAATGGAAACTTGGGTTCTTTCCATAGTATGGCTATTGTTAATAATGCTGCTATAAACATTGGGCTACATGTGCCCCTTCAAATCAGTATTTTTGTATCCTTTGGGTAAATACCTACTAGTACATTGCTGGGTCATGGAGTAGCTCTAGTTTTAATTTTCTGAGGAACCTCCACACTGTTTTCCAGAGCAGCTGCACCAGCTTGCATTCCCACCAACAGCGTAAGAAGGTTCCCCTTTCTCCACATCCTCACCAATATGTTTTTTCCTGTGTTGTTCATTTTAGCCATTCTGACTGGTGTGTGGTGGTGTCTCATTGTGACTTTGAGTTGTATTTCCTCTAGACTCAAAGGAGCAGCTTTGCTGAGGTGCATGCCATTATCATACAGAAGGAAAAGAGCAAAAGCCATGCCAGACAATGTCTCCTCAAGTGTCTGCTAAGATGGAGCATGGGATATGTTCTTCTACATTCTATTGGAAAAACAAACCAAGTGGCCAAGTCCAGTGCCAACTAGCTGGGAGGTATACATCTCCCACAGGGAGCACCGGTGGTCACATGGCAGTGTATTGTCATATATAATCCTCTTAGGGGAGAGAACAATGGAGTCATGCAATCTACCATAAGATAAACTTATTTTTGCACCAAACTTTTTTTTTTTAATTCAATTACTATATGATCCAACAATTCCATTCTTAAGGTATATAGCCAAAAGAATTGAAGGCAGGTATTCAAACAAAAACTTGTACATAAATGCTCATAGCAGCACTATTCATGAGAGTCAAAAAGTAGAGACAATCTACATGTTCATCAACCCATGAATAGACAAACAAAATGTGGTATATCTATGCAATCAAATATTAACTCAGCCATAAAAGAACAAAGTACTGATACATGCTACAGTATGGATGAACCTCGAAAGCATTTTGCTAAATAAAAGGAAGCCAGGCACCAAAAAAACCACATATTATGTTATTCTATTTATATAAAATATCCAGAAAAGGCAAATCCACAGAGACAGAAAGCAGACTAGTTGCCTGCAGCTGGAAGGTAGGGGCAGAAGGTGAAGAATGACTGCTTCATGGATACAGAATTTGTATTTGAAATGGTGAGAAAGTTCTGGAACTAGAGAGTAGTGTCCGTTGCACAATATTGTGAGTCTACTTCATGTCCCTTAATGAACTGTGCATTTTAAAATGGTTATGATGTTGACCTTTATGTAATACATATTTACCCCAATAAAAAACCGAGATTCCAAATAAATTGATTTGACAGTTCCAATTACTTTAAATCAGTACATATTTATTGAACACCTATTATGAGCTAAGCACTGAACTAAAGAGAAGTGAATAATGAACGCATTACAAAGGGTGTGGTTTCTACTCTCAGGGATGTTAATTACAAGTTAGTAGTGGTATGTCTGATTGTGCACATTAAGACAAGGTAGGCTGTATCTGGAAAACAGTAATCAACGATGAAGGCACATGGAAAGTGCTGTGTTTGCTGTGCCAAAAGAGAGCTTAATTCTGACCAAGATGCATTGTGACAAAAAAATAAGGATTGATTTAATAAGCTTAAAAAATAAGCAGGTACCCTATCTACATGGAATCCATGCATTAATTTTCAAGGGTGGTTTATTTAGGTTTGGGGCATCCTGATGCCTGATTTCTGCCCCACCGATGAGACCAACAAGAAATCGAATGGGACATGGCTGTTAAAGTAGACCAGATCACCACACTGACTATTTATCAGTCAGGATTTCCCTGCTGTGTACTCAGCCACAGGTCTATTCGAAAGGTATAGACCCACATGCTAAGAGATGAGTCCTCATGTCACTTCTCTCAATACCAGCTTCGATCCCATCAGAATTTCCACCTCTTCCTGTACAAGTGTGAGTCTTTAGTTTACTGAATGATTCCAGACGTCCCCGGGTCAGAGGTAGCATTGGTATATATATTGCAAGGCCTTAGTCATCTCTGCTCCAGGGGTATTTGATCCTTCCTGGTTCTGGGTCTTTTTGAGAGCACGAGAATAGCTATAGAAATGGCATACCAACAAACGTATACAAGTTAGCAAGTAATTTGAGGAAAATCATAGACTTTCCAAAGTGAAGAGCAGAACCTTATAAGCACATAGGGCTATGGATCTATTTGCTCTATTAGAAATCATGATTCTGATTTATAGGTTTCAGGTTGAGAAACAATATGGTTTGAGAGCACTGACATTGAGTGGATCTGGGTTCAAATCCCTGTTCTGCCACCTACAAGATGGTTACTTAACTTCTGTGAGCCTCAATTTCCAAATCTGAAAAATGGGCCTTCGTTGAAGTTTACAGGAGATACTGATATAAAGAATAAAGAAATGAGCTCTTCCCCTGGCACATGAGAATTATGCAGTGCATCGTAAGTGTAATGATTATTTTATTTATTTATTTATTTTTTTTTTTAAGATTTTTATTTATTTGTTTAACACAGAGAGAGCACAGTAGGCAGAGCAGCAGACAGAGGGAGAGGGAGAAGCAGGCTCTCCGCCGAGCAGGGAGCCCGATGCGGGGCTCGATCCCAGGACCCTGGGATCATGACCTGAGCCGAAGGCAGCCGCTTAACAACTGAGCCACCCAGGCGCCCCATGTAATGATTATTTTATATGAGACCTATTGGCTTTTAGGTCAGGTGCTTTCTACATGTTTTCCAATTAAATGTAGAGCAATGGCCCTGGGGCAGGGGGGTTTTTATTCCTGTTTTGTGCATCAGAAGACCTAGAGAAGCTCAGGGAATTAACAAGTCCAAGGTCTCATCACCCCAAGTCTGCCTTCCGGATCCTCCCTATTCTATCTGTTTCTGATTGAGTCTATAATTGGTATCTTCAATCCACTTCTTAAGAGGAACTCCGGTTCTCCCCACAAGGCTGAGAACAGAGTGCTTATTGGCACCTAAAGGAAAACCAGTATTTGGATGCAGCCAACTGGGTAGAAGTCGGAAGCCCCCTCAGTCATAAAGACACTGCTCTTTAATTCAGCAGGCTGTACAGACAGAGCCACGGTAAGGCAGAAACACCGATTCCCAGCAGTGCCTCCCAGGAGGCCCCGCTAATCAAACAAGAAGGGCCCTCATCACAAGCCACTGCCTGTCCCTGGGCTGATTCTGCTGAGGACTCACCCCAAAGCTGGGGACTGGAGCGGGCACTGGCAACAATCCCTCAGCGTTCCACCCCGGGGTCCCAAGGCCACATGGAGTGATGGGGGGGCGGTGTAGTACAGAGGGGGCTTTATGAAAAAGAGACCTAATCATGTCCTGCCCCCTCGTCCTCTACTATTGCAGTTGGGCAGGGACTTATTCCCATTCTCCCCACATCTAGAAATGTGTTGTGCTGCCTCAGAGCTCCCTAGAGAGGTAAAGAAGCCTTGGAGCCCAGGCGACAAGGAATCAAAAGCCAGAGGAACCTTGGGAAAGTGATTTTACCTCTCCAAGTCTCGATTTCTCCATCTGTATAATGGGGAGCATGATCCCTACCTCACAGTTGATGGGAGGGCTGAACCAGCTAATGGGTATAAGCACAATGCCTAAGAGGGAAAAGCAGCTCAAAACAATGTTAAACATTTCGACACCCTGTTCCTCTGTTTCTACTACTTGTCGTGGGATGAGTTTGAAAATAATCCTCTTTACTCCATTGATGATGCCCAGCTACTGAGGAAAGGGATGGTGGACTGTGCTTGTCTTCCTCAGCCTCCTCCTCCCGCTCACCCTGTGCTCCTTCCTTTACTCTCTTCTGCTCTTCCTCCTCCTCTCTCAAGTCCCTTCCCCTCTTCCTCTCCCACTCCTCCATCCTCTCCTCTGCCCTCTTCCTTCTTTCTCTCCCTCCTTTCCTCTAAGTCCCCCTCCTTCTATGGCTACTTGAGCACCAGTCATAAGAAAACACTGAACTGAGCAAATACATATGGAGTTCCTACATCCATGGCACTGTTGAATAGAACAAAAAGCAAAGTTGGCAAGGCAAAAAAATCCCTTTTCTAAAGAAGCCGATCTAATCTAATAGAGATAAAAACCGAAGCCCAGATGAATATGTTGTAAGGTGAATAAAAACAAATAAATCATGCCATAGAAGAGGTCTTAAAAGAGGCTTTTCAAAGGAGGTGGCGTTTGGAAGATTAAGGGACATAACTCTTGCCTTAAAGATGTAATATCCGATGCGGTAGAAAAGGCGCATGCGCTTTTGAAGAATGCTGTCTATGCACGTGAAAAGATGCCTATAATGAAATGTAAGAAATTCTATAGGCCTGGAGTAAAGATATGAGTGTGTGTTGGATGGTGGGATATGACAAAGACAAGAAGACAGGCAAGAGTTTGAATATGTTGCCTGAGTGCACGAGTGATAGGAGCTAGAGCCTAGTCTGGAAGGAGCTAAGGTTTCAAGCTGACACACAGGAAAAGAGAACAAAGAAGGTAGGGGAAGAGGGGGGGAGGAGAAAATGATCTGAAACCAACAAGTGAAATGCACCATTTGATTATCAGGGTATGAGGAGAAGACTCTCAAAGCACAACAGTCTCCTCTGGAAGAGCAGAGGCTAGATGATGCCTGGTTATACCATTCCTTCATCCCATAGCCCTCACTGCCTACCCTCCCATCTTCTAAAGATCTTTGCCTCCCTCCTGTCCATTTTTCTCTTTTGGAAACTGAGATGGGGCTAGTGTTCTCACTCCTGTTTCATTAAGAAAAACATCACATGCCAGTGAATCTAAGGTACCGTTCATTGTAAACATATCACTCGTTTATGGACATTGAGAAAAATCAATGCCTGTCAATACCCTGCCAATTAAACCATGACACACCATCAGTTATAGGAAACATTCCAATTTCAGAGAGATTAAAGTCTGAAAAAATCATGCAACTGATATCTACGAAAAGTAATCAGAAGTAAAGTACGTGAAAATGCCCCCGAACATCACATCTGTGATGCACCCAAATACTCTCCGTTTCCTCTTTCCTGTGGATGAGCTGCCAGGCACTCTTTTCTAAGGCAAATAATCCCAGCCATACACAAGACCCTACTCATTCTTGCCTGTTCAACTATGACCCTAAAAGAATCCCTCTTGTTCAGATAATCAATGTTTCCCTCTCTGAAGAATAATTCCCATCAGCATATAGAAGTTTTGTGGCTTCTTTGTTAAAAAAGAAGAAAAGTTCACGGACTCGCCATCGCCTTCTGCCACTGTGACATTTGTTGGATTTCCTCTGTAGCGTCTCTACATCCCCTTCACTTCCTCTCTTCCCATTCTCTACTGAACTCATTCTCCTCAGGCTTTCACTACCATAATTCCACTGAAAGATCCCTGTCAAATTTACCAACGACCTCCGTGCTGCTTAATCCACGACTCAGTTGTCAGTCCCCATCTTAATCATCCCATCCACAGCATTTGACACAGTTGACCACAATCTCCTGGTTGAGGAACACTCTTTACTTGGCTTCCAGGATAGCATAGTCTCATCACTCCCTTTCTGCCTTCCTGGCCACTTCTTAGCTTCCTTTTCTTGTTCCTCATTATCATCCCATTATCCCAACCCTTCAGTATGAAATTCCCCATGGCTCAGTAACTGAATTCCCTCTTTTTGTTTTTATCTCCCCTCTTCTCCAAAGTCATCTTACCCAATCTCACATCCTTAAATATCATCTCTATGCTAATTTATATTTCTAGTTCTCCCCCCAATCCCAACTTGCCAAGTGCCCACTCAGCATCTGCATTTGTACGTCTAATAGACTTCTCAAACTTGGTTCACCCAACTCCTCATGTCTTATCAAAGGTGATCTCTCCCACAGTCTTCACCGTATCAGTAGAGCGATTCCATCACTGCAGTTGCTCAGGCCAAACTTTGGGATCATCCTTTGCTTCTCTCTTTTTCTCGCAAGCCTTTCTCAGTCCACTACCAAATAATGTCAGCACTACTTAAAAATGTACCCACAATGCAATCACTTCTCAAAACCTGCATCACCGCTATCATGGTCCCTGCCACCATTTTTGTCTCACCTTGGTAAACACAATAGACCCCAAACTGGGCTCCTTTCTTGTGTTCTTGCCCTCTCTACAGTCTTTTCCACACAGCAGTCATAGTGATTCATTTAAAATGTAAGTCAGGTCAGGCTACTCCACTGCCTGAATTTGTAATGGCTTCTCATTTCATCCAGAGTCAAGTCTGAAGTCTTTTTCCATGGTCTACAAATTTCTACATGACCTGTTCCTTCACCATCTCTTTGATTGTGAAGAAAATATATTTCTTTGTTTACTTGTTTATCGTCTGCTCCCCTAACACCCACACACTAAATATAAACTCCCAAATGACGGAGACTTAGCTTATTCACGGCTATATATCCAGCTCTTAAAACAATATCTGACATGTAGTTGATAGTCAATAAATATTGCTAAATGAATGAATGTATGAATGAATAAATTTATGGATCATCCTAGATTTCAGCAAAATATTCTCTCTGCATCCCTTTCCACATCAGTGAGCTACTAAGGCATAGCTCTGCTCTCCGTATACCTCACCAGATGGATACTAGACATGACAATGTCAGCAAAACACTCAATGGGCTTCTTGGAGAGAGAAGGATAAAAATAAGAAGTTATCACTATGCCATTAGCGTTATTATTACCAGTTTGGCTGTTGCTGTTTGGACTACTAATAGCCTGTGATCACTTCTACAATCCTGTCGTTCTCTTTCTAGTGTCCTCCAATCCTCTTCTTTTCTTTTTCCTCTTTCCTTCTACCTTTGCCCTGTTTCGCGAACAGCTGAGGAAACGCCACAAGGTGAATGCCATTGGAGTGCCATTCACATCATCCTCGACCCACCAAAATAAACCTCTGCAGAATCTCCCCTCCCAGCCTCCTTCAGCGGAATTAGCAGAGGACAGAGGAAGACAGAACACTAGCATTTTGAGAAGGAAGAGCTCTGAAGGCAGACTGTCAGGTTAAATGTCAAGCTCAATCACTTACCGAGTGACCTCTCTCACCCACGTCCTCACCTACAAAGTAGGGGTGTTTATTTACGCCTTCCCCGTAGGAATGGTGTGGGGCTTAAAAATGTAACAAATGTAATTCTATGATGTAATTCAATGTAAGTTAAGGTAAATAAAAACCAACAAATAAATATGAATATAATACAAATAAATTCACACAGTCCCCGGCACATAAGGAAACACTGGATAAATATTAGCTATTATTATTCCCGACTCCTCTGCCCTCAGTCCATGCAGCTGTCTTCTAGCTGGGCTGGACCACCTCCTGCTCTTTATGTCTCTGCCTTATTCATGTCTTCTCTTTGCAGAGGATGTCAAGATGGAGCACATTATTAAATAAATGTTTAATAGATGCATATTCTATGCACAGAAATGTATACATATAAATCATGTGTGTACAGCACTATGAATTTTCACAAAGTAAACACACTGTGTGCTGCCATCCAGATCAAGAAGCAGAACATTATAAATACCTCCAGAAATCTCTCCCGTCTCCTGTTAGTCCCTTATTCTTCCTCCCCAATAGTTAATGCCCTCTGAGCTTCTAAAACAATGCATTTGTTTTTACTGTTTTGACCTGTATAGAAATGGAATCATCACAGCATGGGCAGTTTTCTGTCCGGTTTCTTTGACTCAATGTCATGTTCATTAGATACTTCCATGTTGTTGCAGAGAAGTTTATTTTCTCCCATTTCTGTATTGTAGCCTATCATATGAATCCATCTTCTTCTTGATGGGCAACTGGGGGCTCTTTCCATTTGGAGGCTATTTTGAATAAAGCTGCTATGAACATTCACCTTTTTTGGTGAACATAGGTCCCATTTCTGTTGGGCACATTCCCAAGAATTGTAATTTCTGGGTCACAGGACAAGGACATATTGAGGTTTTAGTAGATACTGCCAAAAGAGTTTTCCAAAGTGTTTGTACTAATGTATTCTCCCACAAGCAATGTGTGTAAGTTTCCACTATTCCACACCATCACTCCTTGATATTGTCAGTGTTTTTCTTTTGAACTATACTGATGGCTGGGTTAGAATACTGAATTGTGGCTTTAATTTACATTTTCTGAGAGCTAGAAAAACTCATCACCTTTTCAAATGTTTATCTGCCATTTTAATAGTCTTGTTTGTGAAATGCCTGTTCATGTCTTTTACCCATTTTCTTGTCTTACTGGATTGTCTGCCTCTTTCTTGTTGGTTTTAGGAGTTATTTATATATTTTGCATAAGGTTCTTTGTCAGACACACATAACACAAATATTTCCTTCTACTCTGAAGCTTATATTTTCATTCAATGAATAGCAGCGTCTGATGAACAGAAATTCTTAATTTTAATGTGGTTCAATGTATCAATCCTTTTCTTTATACTTAGTGCTTCTTGTACCCTATTGAATAAATATCAGCCAATCCAAAAGTCATGAGATAGTCTTCTGTCTTATATTTAAGAAGCTTTTGTTTTGTTTTACCTTCCACCAAGAGAGTATTATTCTTTCTCAGATATTTTTTTTTCTATGACTCCTCTACCTAACCAGTCTGAGTGAATTATTCCCTTTCCTAAATCTCCATAATGGTATGCATTATTTTTATTATCTCTATTATATTATATATTACCTTGAATCTTATGTATTTCTCTGCCCTTCTTCTCTATCTCATCCCCATACTCCATTCACCAGATTATCCAGATTCTTCCCGGTCTTCTCATTAAATTCTGGACATGATGCCTGCTAAGTAACTCTAAAACTGGTCTATTTCTCTCAACCCCTGTGCTACCTTCATGGTCTGAATCTGTGACATCTCATCTCAAGTGCTGCAATAGCCCCTCACTGGTCACCCACCACCAATCTATCCCCGTCTAAGTAATTGACTACATGACATCCAGAGTGATCTTCCAAAAATATCAACAGCCCTTTCACGGTGCCCATTACCTTCAAATTAGTGTTCAAGTCATTAATGTGATGCAGAGGCCTTCCAGGATCTGAAGGATTGTTTGGCTTTTCCCACCATTGGTGTCTCTGCTTTAACCTCTTGAGACATTTTCATTTCCTCCTGTGCTCCTTTATAAAGACCTTGTCTGCCTCCATATCCACACCCCTGTCTCCTCTTCATCCTCCAGTTCTCATCCTATGCATCTTCTCTGATTCCCTAGTAGGTTAAGTCTCCATATTGTCTGGTACCAGGAAGCCCCAGAATTTTCCTCCATTACAATTCCTTATGCCTATTATTGTTTGTTTAAGCCCATCTTCTCTGATAGAATGTATACTTCCTTGGGACACGAACTGTGTCTGTCTTGTTCACCACCATCTCTTATGCCTAGTTCAATGCCAACATGGGTTCTTAAAAAATATGTCTATCTATATAGATATATAGATATGTCTGTAGATATCTATATATACATATATACTTGCTGAATTAAGTTGAACTGATTGTTACTTATATTCTCAGGGATTAGCATTGGATTCGGCACATAGTCAAGCTCTATAAAGGTTTGGTGATTCACTGTCTTTATAAAACCCTAGAATCAGTAATGAAAAGGACTTTAAGACCACCTACTTCAACTACCCAACCCAATAGAATGATGATTAAATAATATCTATAACAGGGGCGCCTGGGTGGCTCACTTGGTTAAGTGTCTGCCTTTGGCTCAGGTCATGATCCCAGGGTCCTGGGATCGAGCCCCACATCAGGCTCCCTGCTTGCCAAGGAGCCTGTTTCTCCCTCTGCCTGCCAATCCCCCTGCTTGCGTGCTCTCTCTCTCTGACAAATAAATAAATAAATAAAATCTTTTAAAAAAATCTCTACAACACTTCTACCAGATGCCATTTACTTATAACTCTCTGAAACCAGAGAGTCACTACACACTTCAGCAGGCCATTGCAGGTTTGGGCATGAATGTGCACTGGAAGATCTATTTTATACTGAGTTTAAACTGAGATCTATCTCATCCCAGTTAAAAACTGGGATCCTTGTCATTTCCTGCAAGCAGATCAGGTTTGGCTCATTTTATTCACATTAATGAATTTGACTATCTTTTGCAAAACAGCCCTTGAGGTATCTGCAGACAAATCCTATTGCCCCAAGTCAACCGTCTTGAACTATTCATCATAAGACAGCCTTCTTCAGGTGCACTGTAGTTTCTTAGTCCCCGTCTTGAATTGGGATGCCCAGACTTGGACCCAATTCTCCAGGTGTGCTCTAACCAATCTAGAATAGGACAAGGATGTCACCCCTTTTTGGTGGACAACATACTTCTAATAATGTAATCAGTGGTGGACCTGGGTTTTGGAGGACTGAGGCTTCTACTGTAATTGCTTATTGAGAAAGGAATTCCAAAATAAGATGTGGAAGTGAATATTTAGAATGAAAAAAGGTGGGGACACAGAAGGTGGGGGAGGCCTGGACCTTAAGCTTCATTAGTTTCATGGTAAATCAGCCTCTAAACATCCCTAAGATCTTAATAACTTCCTGGTAACATCTTGTTAATCCCTTCTAAATTTACTCCAATTATAATTCACAGGTCTCTCCACTGCCAACATGCACAGCAGGGTTATCAAGTGCAGGCTGGAGCCAAGCTTCCCAGCCTCAGATACTGCTCTCACTTCACAAGGTCACCACACATAGCATAGGAACTGAGAAGTTGAAAATCCTGGCACACTCAAGGCAGATCGGTCTTTCTTATCTACTTTCTTGTCAGGTTATTACCAAACCCACCGTCTACTCTTCTCTCCACTAAAGTGGACAGGGTTAGTCTGCACGTGTTTGAGGTTTTTGTTGTGTTGTGTCTTCTTTGAACACTAAGCCACTTTCTTGGCCTGAATTTCCTGGAGGGATTTTTGTTCAGTGCTCCCAAGTGACACTACCAAGCCCTCCCTGTGCCATTTTCCAACCATCTTCTATAACAGGAGTATGAATCAAAGGGTTGCCAAGGAACTGGAATATAAAAGTCATATTAGGTTCTGCTTAGCTCCACCTGCCAATCTCAACTCTACTTTCCTCCCACTGACATTCAGAATCACCTTTATCAGATACCTTTCTAGAAGGTCACATTTTTAGTCTGCTCTAAGTTAAAGCATGCCATTTTTTTTCCTAACTATAAAGTTAATACATGATCATTGTAGAAAAGTTAGAAAAAGAACTGGAAGCCTAAAATAAATCATCTGCAACCTCACCATCCAGAGGTAACCTCTTTTAACATCTCGGCATCTTTCCTTGCAATATTATTTCCCTTATCCTTTCACATTGTTGAGATCATGCCATACATTCGGTCAGAAACTACCCATTTTTATTTATTTATTTATTTATTTATTTATTAAAGATTTTACTTATTTATTTGACGGAGAGAAACACAGCGAGAGAGAGAACACAAGCAGGGGGAGTGGGGGAGGGAGAAGCAGGCTTCCCGCCGAGCAGGGAGCCCGATGCGGCGTTCGATCCAAAGACCCTGGGACCATGACCTGAGCCGAAAGCAGACACTTAACGACTGAGCCACCCAGGCGCCCCAGAAACTACCCATTTTTAAATGAACACCAGATCAAATCACTTTCATATATTCTTGGAAATTCTTATACATAACATTTTCGTACCCGATATTGTATGGATGCTACGTAATTTGTGCAGTCCCCTCATGTGGAAAATTCAGATCTTTACATTTTTTTTTTGCTATTATAAACTATGCTTTTTAAAACAGCACTATCTGTACTCAAAGCCTTGTATGTTTTCTCCTGTAATCTCCTCACTTCTTTATGATGAATTAATAAGGGTAAAATTACTATTTCAAAGAGTATATTTTCCTTCAGGTCATGAGTATATATGAAGCGCCTAACAGGGACCTGACGTAAAAAAAGACATTAAACAAATATACATGTTTATATATATCAACAAAGTAATCCCATGATTGTTGCATTCTGGCTAGCAGTGACTGAGTATCTGTCTCTGTACATCCAGGCAGCACTGAGGGTTCCCATTCATAAACTCTGCTAAAAGCACACACACACAGACACAAACACATATGTATGTGTCCACTGAAGACCACAGATGATTACCGAATAAGGAGAAGGAAGGTTACACAGAACTAACAATGCTGTAGACTGCCCTATAGTTCTTATAATTCAAATAACATCTGCCAAAATACATTGAAAATCAAACACAATAATATAGGAAATTCTGACGGTACGATATGAAACTTTAATATATATTAGTTCTGGAGCATCTATAAATAACACTGTTTAGACATTTTCATCAAAATAATCGGACAGAGCTCACATTTTCATACTTCATATCTGAAAACTAATTAATAACCATGACTTTAATGCCCTGTATATGTTAAAAGTTTAAAAAGGCATCGTATCTTGTCTTCATTTCCATATTCCTACTTTTTTTTTTTTTAAAGATTTTTATTTATTTATTTTGAGACAGAGAGAATGAGAGACAGAGAGCATGAGAGGGAGGAGGGTCAGAGGGAGAAGCAGACCCCCCTCTGAGCAGGGAGCCCGATGCGGGACTCGATCCCGGGACTCCAGGATCACGACCTGAGCCAAAGGCAGTCGCTTAACCAACTGAGCCACCCAGGCGCCCCTCCATATTCCTAGTTTTGATCGGTTTCTCTGTCTTTCATCTTCTTCTCCATTCTCCCTCCACATCATGCCTCCTCTAAACCCTGAGTCTCTCCTCCCCCTCCACCCTCTGGTCTCAAATTTCCAGGGCCATCCTACCTTGAAGATGCAGTTTGCTCTCCGTGCTTTGCAGAAGGACGGAACTCACAGAGTCCAGATTGTCATAGCTGTTACAGCCCAGAGGCCCGGTGCGTGTCTCTGTGACCTGGAGTGGACATCGAGAGTGACAGGTGTGAGACAGCTGCCCTTGTTAGAGACTTGTGAGACAGGGCCCTGCGGAGTCAGCCCTCGGCAGAGTAGAGCCGGCAGAGAAAGTGTCCTGGCCTGAGCCAACGGCACCTTGCCTGTGCCCAGGCCACCTTTGGGCTACCACCAAACGGACGTCGCGGTAGCAGGGCAATCAAGTTCACAGACTGGAGACATTCCCTGGCTCTCACTTCGCAAGGTCACTCTAAGTATGATACGAATTAACGAGTTGAAGCACCACAGCATATTTCAAAAGCCCGCCCTTCACAATCAGGAGAATCCGCGTTAAATACTAACGGGGCCATGAATTTGCTGGGTGACCTACGAAAGTCACTCAACCTCTCTAAGCTTCTGTGACCCGAGGCTAGTAAATCCTTTCCAGGAAAGTTGGGCGACGAGACTTGATGGGTAGAAGTGCCTGACATGTGGCTTATGTCCAAACATGGGTACCGTATTACCCCAAATCTCAGAATCGGTCACAAGTACATACGCATTATTAGGCAAGAACAGTAACATTATCCCCATTTTATTTTTTTTATTTTTTTTTTAAGATTTTTTTTTTAATTTTTTTTATTTATTTATTTGAGACAGAGAGAATGAGAGAGAGAGAGCACATGAGAGGGGGGAGGGTCAGAGGGAGAAGCAGACTCCCCGCCGAGCAGGGAGCCCGACGTGGGACTCGATCCCGGGACTCCAGGATCATGACCTGAGCCGAAGGCAGTCGCTTGACCAACTGAGCCACCCAGGCGCCCACATTATCCCCATTTTCTAAAAGACGTGTTTCATAACCTTGAAGTAGGCATGGTTTAGGATAAAAAGAGGTTTCTCATCCCTTTCGCCTTGACTTCCCATGACTTAACACAATCGTTTACCGGGTGGTTTTGAGGTTTGCATCCAACTATAAAGACACAGCATCGGTGGTTTTGTGACCTGTAAGACGGTATCCAAATGCCAGCTGTGCCTTCCTCCAGCTGGGAAACCTTGTGTCAGTAACTTTCCCTCTCTCAGCCTCAACGTACCCTCTACAAAATCCCCTTACCCACCTCAGTAGGTAAAGAGATCCTATTTGGGGAGTGGTTAGCACTTGGGAAACAGTATATAAATGGAGGATTAGTAGGTTTTGGTTTTTAAGCAATTTATTCTTTTTTGGTACACAATCCTAACATAGTTGTTATTGAACGAGACTCAAAACTACCAATCCATTTTGCTAAGGAGATCCTGGGAAAGAAAGCTACGGGCAGAACTTCCTCACCTGGGGTCAGTTGCTGGTATTAAACACGACGGGCAGTGAGACAACTCTAGCCAGCTGGGTCTTGAGGTATCAAGAAATGGCAAGAGAAACCCAAGTCCCAGACCGAGTGGGGAAGACAGTGGTCATCAAAGAATGGCTTCTTGACTTTCTCTGAGAAATTCCTTGTAAGGAGGCAGGCTGTACTTCCAGGATGCACAAAAGATTATCTTCTGACAGAGCTTCAATATCTCAATTCCACATCCCGTCCAGGGGCGGGAGAGAACCATTTGGTGATAATGAAAACCAGGCCTTTGCTTCACTCAGACTCTGATGGCTTCATAAAGGTCTGTCTCTCTGTGCAGAGTTCACTAACAACATAATCCCCCCCGCCCAACAGAGGCGATTCTTCTTGGATAAGCTGGCTCTTTGTTTGTCGATCTGATTTATTTCTCTCTTTCCTACCTCCCTCCTCAGTAACTCACTCCCACATTTTTTCTCTTCCCTTGGTCAGTTTCTAACTCATCTGCCCCTGTCTCCCTCAATCCTTCCCCCCTCCCCCCCATCCCCGGCCCCACACACACTTTTTCCCTAGAGGTATTTTTGAAAGTCTTAGTATAAGGGTAGGTCTGTACTTAATTCAGAAGAAATGAGATCGAAGAATTGAGGAGTAGAATGCAGGTATAATCGGATTTCAGAAAATGTGCAAAATATCTGCACTGAAACCGTGAGAAAAACTAATCCTTTATATCAAAAATTCCTCCCTAGTTCTCTTTAGAAAGGTAATCCCTGAATTTATTGCACTTAAAATAGAACCTTTTTTTTTTAAGTGTCTGTGCTCTGAGGCACTGAATTACAAGTCTAGAGCTGCTCTATTCAATGTGGCTATTTAAATGAAAATCAATTAAGATGAAATAAACTTTATAAATTTAGGTCCTCGGTAGCCACATTTCAAGTGCTCCACAAGCCCATGTGACTAATGGCTACTGCCTTGGCCACAGATATAGGGCACCCTCCACCATCTGGGAAGGGTATTATATTGGATAGTGTTGGTGCTGAGGGGTATGGGTCAGCACATGACTGCCCTTTTTTGTAAATAAAACTTTTATTGGCACAGAGTCACGCCCACTTGTTTGCATATTGTCCGTGGCTGATTTTTGTGGTACAGCTGTAGAGTTGCATTGTGGCAACCTCAACCATATGACCTGCAAAGCCTGAAATTTTTATTATCTGGCCTTTACAGAAATAGCTGACCCCTGGTCCAGTGAGTAGAATTCTAGTCCCTGTTAGGGTACTCCAGCTGTCTAACCCTGAACAAAAAAGTCTTTAGCTCTTGGACTTCAGTTTTCCCATCTGTAAAATGGGGGGTGGTGAATAATGGGATGGAAAACACAAGTGTTTAACAAATTACTGATCTGGGCATCAGCAATCTGACTCTTGCCAGCTCTAGGTCCTTGTAAAAATCATTTACCCACTGTAGCCTCAGGTTTTTTTTGGTTTTTTTTGTTTTTTTATTCATGAGAGACAGAGCGAGAGAGAAAGGCAGAGGGAGAAACAGGCTCCCAAGGAGCAGGGAGCCCGATGCGGGACTCGATCCCAGGACCCTGGGATCATGACCTGAGCCGAAGGCAGACGCTTAACCATCTGAGCCACCCAGGCGCCCCTCAGGTTTTTTTTGACCTAGAAAGGGAACCTAAAAATCAATGAGAAGATTGTTGATAATTACGCCATGACCGTAGCCAGGGCCGCCCCAGCAAATCAGTACATGTGGTCACCCTAATGGCAGTGCTCATGATCTTATAGGGCCTTTGACCACATCAGTCAGAGTGGCTGGCAGGGGGTACTGTTAGTGTTAGCTTCATGGGTATGAAGCCAGGACTGCATCTGCCCATCGGCCATCAGAATACCTGACACGTGCAGTATTGTTGTCTTCAGAATCATCCACCCAATCCGCCCTCAAGCCTACCTTGATTGCTCCAGTTGATATCTGGATCTCATGGAGCCTCCTCATGGTGCCATCACGGTCGACAAAGTAGGATGACGCAAGTTGGTGCAGAGCTTCAACACTTTGAGTGGCATTCCCTGACTTCCTGTCGAGGCGACTTTTGTCCATGTACATGGTCAAGGCCTCCTCCCCTGCATGGAAAAGGAAAGAAGTTCAGGGAGCCTATCGAGCTTTGGGGTGGGAGGAAAGGCTCCAGAGCCTGACTGCTGACAATAGCCTTGACCTTCCCACTACTTTTGCCCAAATTCCCTTCTGCCTCTGAAAATCAAGAGCATGGTGAAAGAGAAATAGTCCAGAAGTGGCTTTAAGCACCAAGCTCTAGGAGGACAAGGATCATGGGAAGACTCTCAGTTGTCAAGTCCAACCTCTACCAGTCCACCATATAGTTCTCACCAGCATCCTCTCCTTGAGGCTCAGTCTCTCCTTCTGTAAAATGATAGATTTGTCCTAGACACTCCTTTCCTCCTCCTGTTGTCTCCGCCTCATCCAGTTCCCCCCCACCCACCCCCGTTTCCTATTCTCGCCTTCCTTCCTCTTTCCCTTTCTCTCCTTCTCCTGCTGTTGCCCTCTCCTAGACAGACAGATGAATGGACAGATGAGTGGATGGATGGCTAAAGAGGCAGATAGATATGAGAGAGAGAGAGAGAGATGAGACATTCTTTAAAGACAGATACGGATAGACAGGGAAAACTGGGTGACTGAAAAAGGGAAAGAACTAAATTGTGGGATGAGAGAAGTCAGACACCGTCCACATGACCAGTACCTTATCCCTTGCCCAAAGCCCAGTGCCTGGCATATAGTAGATAGTAAATACTTAATACATCAATGTTTTTTAGTTCAATCAATAAATATTCTCATTACCTACATGAACCAGGCACTGTGGTTCTGTGAGCACAATGCACAGACAGGAAGCTGCGTCTGGGGGTGGGGAGGGAAGGTGGCAAGAAAGTCAGGTATAGAGAGGGAGATTAGAGAGGAAGAAGGAGAGTGTGGGGTGGAGAAAAAGAGAGCGAGAGGTGAATGCACAGACTCACATATTTTATTCCATTAAGTTTTCTTTCATAACAGGTACATAGATTACTAACAGTACTAACTTCTGGTCCCTTTCATTTGGGATAACAAGATGTTTCATCAGAACTTCAGAAAGGGAAGTCCAGAAATGCCTACTAAACAGGTGTGATCATTACACGTCATCTGGTTTCACCTTCTACTAACTGTGAACTTGGGGATGTTTCTTAACCTCTCTGTTCTTCAGTCTATTCGTTAACAAAATTAGGGGAAGAATGGCACCTACTCCATAGAGTGATTCAGAAGAATAAATTAATGAATACTTGTCAAGTCCCTACAGCAGGGTCCGGTGAGCGTCGTCATCAAACTCATTTCGAGTCGTAGTAAAAAGCAGTCTCTGGAGCAGGACTGCCTGGTCTGCACCAGCTGTATGAAGAGTCACTCACCCTCCCCACGCTTCCGTTTCTCCAGGTGCAAAACTGGGGGCAGGGCTGTCCTGGGATTACATTAGCCAACTGCAGAAAGTACCTGAACCCAGCCTGCCACATACATGGGAGTGTTAATGACCATTACTTGACTACTGTAAAGTATCAGTTGTATGAGATTTATCCTTCTATCTACTCAACCCAAGAAAATAGGATAGTCAGAAAACAACATTGTCAATACTGTCTGATGGCAAAAATCTGATCCCTAAGATCACCAAAATGTCTTTAGAATATTAATTGCTTTTCGAGTTGAAGAGAAAAAAAAAAAAAACAATTTGCTTTCGGAAGGATAGTGATTATCCTAGGCAGGGTGCACAGCCCTGACCCACAGACTAATTCCTGTGCCTCAGATCCCTCCATGACTGCTTCTAGAACTCAGTTCCATTGCTGTTCAGTTTAACACATGCAACCTCCAGTCTGTCTGTTCACTGCCATGTCCCTCCATGAGTTCCAGCCAAACCATTCTTTCCATCTCCATGATTTATTCTTGCTGATTTTCCTCCCCTGGACAATCTTCAAACGCTTCTCTCTGCTTAGAATGCCATTCTGGGAGCGCCGGGGTGGCTCAGTTGGTTAAGCATCTGCCTTCGGCTCAAGTCATGATCCCAGAATCCTGGGATAGAGCCCCACATAGGGCTCCCTGCTCAGCGGGGAGTCTGCTTCTCCCTCTCCCTCTGCCTGCTACTCTGCCTACTTGTGCTCTCTATCTCTCTGTCAAATAAATAAAATCTTAAAAAAAAAAAAAAATGCCATTCTGTTCCTCTCCTATCTGACCGCTGAATTCCTATCCAGCTTTTGTCTCTTTCTCTTACCCTTCCTCCTCTGTCCTTGACCTGGCATACTCCTATACGCTCCTCAGAACCCAGTGAGCCATCATCTTTCTGGCAAGCTTGCCCAACCGTACCCTCACCCTGAGAGAGATGTAATCACCTTCCCTCTATGACTCTCTACCTTGTCCATTCAATTTAGCTCAGCATGCATGTGTTGAGGAGTTTGGCGGGCACTGGGGTGACAAATGGATAACATACTGTCCCTGTTTCAGACTCACTGAGTGACTACAAGTATGCTGTAGTCAAGTGTGGCTCTTGGGCACTTGAAATGTGGCTAGCCTAAATGGAGACGCACTGTAGGTGTAAACTACACAGTAGATTTCCAACATCTGAAAACATAAAATATTGTATAAAATACTTCAATAAAAGTTTATCCTGTTGATTACACATGGAAAAGCTAATGTTTGGAATATATTATGTTAAATAAAATGTATTGTTAACATTGATTCTCCCCTTTTTCTTTTTACTTTTAAAGACGTGGTTGTGAGAAAAATCTAAAACGGCATATGCGGCTCACTTATATTGCTAGTGGACAATGCTGGTGCAGGGAGACAGAGATGCGAGGGAGCATTTCCGTATACTAGACGGAGAGCAAAGGGAGAAGGACACAGAGAGTGGAACGTAGCCCAGAAAGAAGGGTGCCTGCATCCCTGCTAGGAAGGTGGACTACAAGACGCTGATGCTCTGGTCCCTCCAGCTGCATACCCCGTCACTCTCCCCAGGTATGCTCCATCCTGCACAAGTGCACCCTATTTTCTCATGGGGGGGACTCTTATTTTCTTTCTTTCTTTTTCCCCTTCCTGACTAACTTCTACTCTTCAGATGTCACCTAAGACAACACCTCCTCTGGGAAGCCTTCCCAGAATTCCCCACTCTTAAACTAGAGCAAGAGCTCTAACCATGTGCTCCCTGTCTCTTTCATTTCTCCAATGCATCACTTCCCACATTTCCTGGTGACTGCTTGCTTAATAGCCTGGCTCCCTCGCTAGAGGAGAATCGCTGTGAGGGCAGGGAGGAGGTAAGAGGCCTCCCTCATTCCACTGTCATGTGCTTTGCAAATGATCCGAGTATTTGTGGATGAATGAATATATATGGAAGTCAACCGAATCTACAATGTTGATTGAGTGACACATCAGCTTCAAGCCCTAGACTGAAATCTCCCCATGAGAAGATTCATCATCATCAAAATTAACTTTTGGGTCCCACATGCCTAGATATGAGTTCAGAGTAAGACACTCATGTTTGCACTTTCCCATGAAGTTTCACTGGTAATGCAGGAGGACATGATCTTCCGTCCTTCAGAATCCACAGTGACCTGAATAGATTTGGCTTAGAAAGGACTCCATGTACAATTAGACAAGGAATTCCAGGAGGGTGGGTGATGGCCTGGTGGAGCAAGGACTCTATAGATTTTGTACTGTTCCAACGCTTCACCTAGATCAGAAGAAGAAGAGATGTTCAGTTATTGTGGGATGGATGAATGGATGGATAGATGGATGGATGGGTGGATGGATGACTGAATGGCTAGCGGAGGGGTAAATGATTTGATATGTGAATATGTTAGAAGTTAGAGCCAGGAGGCAGAGGAAACAAATAATCCAAGTGTCAGTGCAGGCTCTCCATGGGGCCTGCGGAAGAGAAGGTGGAAGAGGCACAGCTCCCTTTGGACTGAAAACTGGCAGAAGCAAGCCTTAGATCAAGAGGGGTTAATGGGCTTCTTGCTGCATTATTAAGACTTAATTTCTTGTTTATTAAGAGAATGTTCTGTTGGGGCGCCTGGGTGGCTCAGTTGGTTGAGGGACTGCCTTTGGCTCAGGTCATGATCCTGGAGTCCCGGGATCAAGTCCCACATCGGGCTCCCTGCTCAGCGGCGGGTCTGCTTCTCCCTCTGACCCTCTTCCCTCTCATGTGCTCTCTCTCAAATAAATAAATAAAATATTAAAAAAAAAAAAAAGAATGTTCTGTTTAGAGTTGCTTTCCCATTTGGGCATTCCTGCAAATTGCCTCTTCACCCCACATAGGCCTTTCCTCCATCTCTCTGTCCTCCAGGGGATTCGCATCTCTCTCTGCACCACTTCTTTCAGAGGGGAACAAAGTGGGACTCAGACACATAGGGGATGGGGATGAGGCGGCAGCAGATCATTGGACCTTGTGAGTGTAGAGGGGATACTGCTCCTGGGTAAGGGAGGGGGAGGTCTGGATTTGGGGTCCCCTGGGGCATCCCTCCCCCCTCTTCTGAGTTCCTGTGACTTTATTCTCAGCCTTTCTCTTAGCCCAGGGGAGCTTTCCCAAAATGCAGGGTGGGGAATAATGAATATACACAAAAACATACACACAAGCACAAAAACATAAGCCCTCGTGCATAAATAGACATTCACGTAATTTACACGCATTCACATACATGTGCAACCTCACACGTGCATCTTATCCATACGCAGGAGTCCCACGTGTATACACGAGTGCGCTGCAGATGTATGTATGTCTGCATCCAGATTAACTCACATCTGGGTCTGGGGAGGCATCTGCGCACATCTGTCTGCAGAGGTAGGCATGCAGTCCCATGCAGGCCAACTTAATCATACGTATCACACAGACACCCAGACTCCAAGGTGTTTCCTTCGGAGGGATGGAGGGAAACTGCTATCCCTGTATTCCCGTGTGTCATTCTAGACCCCCAGTTCTCCCCCTTACCACCTCCCATGAGAAACATCATTCATATCAAGTCCATTAGGAGTTCAATCAATTTCACCAAAAACTTGAGGAGCCCATGGAGTGGGCATGTGTCGGCCCTCCTGTGAGCTGCACTTCTTCTTTCTCATTGCTTTTCCTTCCTCTTCTCTCTCCCTCAGGAGCCAAATACATGCATTAACTTGTCCTCCATGTGACAGTTTAGGATCATCTTTTGTTGTTTGAGCCTGACCTTAGGAACTCACCTGACACTTTGAACAGCTTATCAGAGCATTTCTTCTAAATGAACATGGTGTTCTTTGTAAGAAAAATTACAAATAACATGTTCTGCACCTCCTTGTATTTAGGCAGGAAAACGGGTATCCAGGTGAGAAAGTGAATTTCTCAAGGTCTCCTATTCACCTAGTGAGTGGTAGCAATGGGCTCGAATCCCAAATCCTCAAGCTCCTCAGCCCCACGAGATTACAATAATTATACTAAGAATAATGAAACACCACCAACAAGAGCGACAATCAGTTTGGTGCCCAACACTGTGCTCAGCACGTTTAATGCCACATTTTATTTAATTGTCATAATATGCACGTCTATATATACAAGAGGAAACCAAGGCTTAGGAAACCAAGGTCCTAAGTGGCGTGGACCAGGAGATAGGACTGGAACTAAGGCAGGTGAACTCCAGAGACTGCCCTTCCATTCACTGCAACTGACCCCATCCATCCCCTCCCCTTGCACGAGGCTCTCAAGAAACATTTTTCCATGAATGAGTGAAATCGTGATGGAAGAAGGACCCCATGTAGGGTCTATCTGGCACATTGGTGTTCAATGAACAGTAAATCTGTTCCCCTTCCTGCTCCCTACTCCTCCACCTTGAGGACTGAGGGAACATTTAGGGCCTGCTGTCCAACACTGGAACTCAATCCAAAGCTCTGCATATTTTAAAATGTTGTGCTGTAAAAACAGAAGAGGAACAAGGCTCTGTGAATAATTCACCACTTCGCCTTGGAGAAATTAAAAATATATTTCACAGCCAAAGAAAGAGCTTTGTCATTTGGGATTTCCAGGGACTCGGATAGAATGCAGCTTCTAACTGAAGAACGGAATTGGTCGCAATATATTTTTCTTTCTTTTTTTTTTTTATTCAAGTGAAATGGGAGGTGGAGAAGTTCAAAGAAAAAGGGGTACAGGTGAATGAAACGCTCAACGTGGAAATGATTTCGTCTTCACTTTACAACAGAATAGAATGTGTACTGCATGGTTTAACGTTCAAAGTCCTACTTAACTTAGTATTTGACTAGCAACAGGTGACAAATACACAATGGTTGGTTGATTTTGGAGTGGTTGGGGCGGGGGGAGTGAATGAATTGGTTAAAGAAATACTGATGTTGAGTCAAAAAAAAATGCAGGCTTTATGGACAGAAAACCTGAAGTTAAAAACTTTGGGTAAACTCTGTTTTGTTTTCTTTTGTTTTTCATTTAAAAAATAGAACTAAAAACAGAAACAAGAGAAACCCTTAGCTTTGTCACTCGCTAGCCATACCTCTAGCTAGACAGTGGAGATAATTGGACTTAACTTGCAGATTTTAAAGACCTACCGGCAATGGGCGAGGCTTACTGAGGGCAAATAATATACCAGCTTTTCTTATTGGTAGGATGGATGAATTTGCCCAACCAGCTTCTCCCTCGACACTCCCCACATTGTCAAATTCCTAATCTGGGCTTCCTCAAAGTGCATACTGTGTTCTCAGCCTCAAAAGCACGGCCACCTTCCGGGTCTCTCGCCGACTCCTGCCGAGCTAAAGAGCTGCTTCGCCCATGCTGCCTCCGGCTCATGGGGCTCACCCCTCCTCTCAAGGAGAGGATCGAACGTGATAATCATACCTCTGTCCACCTGCCCTGCCTCCATCAAGACACCAGTCTTGTTTAATCGGCAAGGGCCAAATCTAATGCAACCTAGCAGCTCTCTGAGCGGGAGACGCGGGGCTCCACCACCAAAGAGGCTGTCTCAGAATTTAGTGGCCCTGGTCATTGTGACAGAAAACTGATGTCCGAGGGCATGTAGCTCGTAATGTAAAACGATGCATGTAGGCAAGAACCAGAAGCATCAAAATATGCTAGTTTCTACCATATCCCCCCCTTTTAAAAAATTTATATCCTCCCTTTTATCCTCTCCTCCTCTTCTTCCTCCCTTAAAGATTGGTTGGACTTGATGGGGAGGGATGGGTAAGGCTAAGCAGGGCGCAGCAGTTAGCTTTCCTATTAACCTACTCCAAGCCCATGTAAGATACAAATAATACCCTCCTTGTAAAATGATAACCTCAAGTTATCAGTCCCTCCAGCAGACTTAAATAAACAAAGGCAATTCTCGAAGCAGCATCTGAAGCTTAATTATTTCCCCAGATTAGACCGCATTCCAAAGGAACTAATACAATAATCAGATTAAGAATCCCTGACGAATTGAGCTAATTCCAAGGCGAGGCCACAAAAGTTGTACTTCCACAAAAGTTAGTAAACTCAAGGTAGAGGGTCCCAGAGGAGGGCATCAAGTGCTCTACGGTGACCAGAGCCACCAAGACAATTTGGCTCATCTGCGACAGATGCTTCTGAGTGACTTACAGGGGAAGAGAAGTTAGTTTGGCTTTGATCCTAGGATACCCCGCCCGCCCCTCCAACCCAGGCCTAAAGTCATGACAAGGCTCTGGCCCAGCGGCTGCCGACCTACCTCCCAAGGTGGCAGAGATGAGGAGGTGGGTGCCGTACTTTTTGATGATGGTATCGATGAACTGCTGAGTGGTGGGTCTCCTGCCAAGCAGGCGGATGCTCCTTTGAAACTCCGGCATGAGGGGCACTGGATGGCGGACCAGGTCTCTCCTCTCGATGGCTGTGTTCCTCACCTTCCAACGGGCAAACTCCCTGGGTGAGAGAGAGGAGCAAGATGCCTCGATTTACCACTTCTACCCCCAAGGCAGAGTCCACCCAACCATCCCATTCAGGCATCGCTCCTTAAGGTGAGAAAGCGACAACGATTATTTTTAGTATTTGTCAAGTGATCTAGAGCCCTTAATTCTCTTCAACCACGCATGTTTACTGAGCACTGTTCTCATCACCGGGATATTGTGGTGAGCCAGACAGACACAGTCATGTTCTCATGTTGCTTACAGAGCATCAAGATACAGAGGTGATTGTTGCCTAGTTGCTTACCCATCTCTCCCACCAGACTGTGAATGACACCCCAGAGACAGGATCTTCTCTGGTACATGGTTCCTGTTACATGGCAGGACTCCTAAGAATGCCCCCTGGACGAATAAACAAATGAGTGGATGGAAGGAAGGAAGGGAGGGAGAGAGGGAGCAGAGGAAGGCTATTCACAGCAGGGAAGACCTAAAGCACAAAGCAAGTTGAGACCTAAGGCACAAAGCAGGTTGAGACCTAGAGCAAGCTCTAGGACAATTCGAAAATCAAATAATTAGCCCAGAGCTTGTTTAATTCACAATTTTAACATGTACTCTGTGAGCATTTACCGTTTGGAAAAAATAAAGCTATGTCGTGAAGACCATGTGGGAGAATTTCCTTTCTTCACAAACGATGGAAGGGATCAAGACTGAAGACCTTCAACCCGGGAGTCCAGCTCGGGATCTCTCTCTGCCTCTTGCAAACTATGCGGGGCCATCCTGGGCAAAGCTTGTCACTTCTCCGGACTTACATCTCCTTATCTATGAAATCCAATTAATATTATCTCCTTCTTATTGCTGGTGCACAGATTACATGAAACATCGGGTGTGAGAACACCTTTGGAAACTGCCAGGTACTAATCCAATGTGAAAGAGAGTTTTATAACTTTATATCCTCACAAATTCCCAGACAAGAAAATCATTAAAAGTTCATGGGCAATGAGCAAGGAGCATGTAAACCGAATACAAGTAGAAATTCGAAGGGCCTTGGTTCAGGCTGCTTTTGCTTTATGACCTCTGTTCCTACCAAAGATGAAGCTCCTTCTGGAACAACCAGCTCTCCAGTCTGCCTGAATTACAAGCCCCAAGACCCTTGAGAAAAACAGCCTAGCCAAGAGGACGGCAAGGTCAGCCTAGATAAATGATAGGAACCAGAGTTTAATGAAAAGGTCTCCCTTCTTCTGCCACAAGATGGGAGAGATGAATGAAGGTGGGGGCACGGAGCAAGGAGAAGCAGAACAGGGGGGGAATCACCCCAGAATATGCCCCTGTAATTCAGCGGTGGAGTCTGACCCCCGATGCAGAGGAACGTGGGTCTGAAAAAATGCTTTCAAATTGGAATACATTTCCAAGACTCAGAGCTTATGGTCTGTGTCTGCTTATGGAATCTCTGTTCGTAATTCTTAACACCGTTGAAATTCTAAATAAAGTCAGCTCAGTACGTTGCACATCATCGGTATTAAGTTAATCAGCTGCACTCAAGGAACCCTTGCACGCAGCACCCAGGAAGTGCAAACTCTGAGGTCTACGGGAAGGGGATGGACACTTCCCAGGCCCACGTCCTGAAGAAGCTCACAGTCCGGCAAGAAAGACAAGACGTTTCCAGTCTGTTGTCAATCCAGGACTAGAGGACACAGAAGAGCCCAGACTTCTCAGGGCTCCAGGGGAAGCTTCAGAGGAGAGGTCATAGCTGAACTACAATTCTGAAGTCCACGTGGGCTTTAAATAGAAATGTGGTGGAGAACAGCTCTCCCCATGGAAGAAAGGGCAGGAGCAGAGCGGATGGGGGATGGACCATGAGACCCGGGAAGAGCTGAACAGGAAGGGAGGGAAAGGACAAGAGGGAGCAAGTGGGACAGAGGGAGGGGACTTGCGAGCCAGCAGAAGCTTGTGACGTGACTCCCATGACCCCCACGCCCCGGTGTTCACACCCCTGTGTAACCAGTCCCCTCTGCTTAAGTGTGGGCAGGAAGGGACCCAGCGACTGGCCTCTAATGGATGGAATGGGGAAGCGATGGAATGATCCTTCCAGGATTCATTTACAAAAGATTCTGACTTCCATTTTGCCTGCCCTGTGTGTGTGTCTCTCTCAATCTCTCTCTCACTCGCTCTGGCTCTCCCTCTGCCATGGTGTGAGATGCTCTAGGGAGAGATCCACATGGCCAGGAACCGAGGGAAGCCTCCGGCCAGCAGCTTCCAAGGAACTGGGACTCAGAAGGCCCTGAGTCCTAACAGTCACCGCATGGGTGAGCTGGGAGGCAGACCCTTCCCAGCTGAGCCTTGAACCCAATAACCCCAGCCCAGAGGTGGAGAGAGCCAGGGCCCCCAGCGCAGGCACACCCAGGCGCCCAGTCCACAGAAACTGTGAGCTAATAGATGTTGTTATATTAAGCCACCAAGTTATGGGGGTAATTTGCTACTCAGCAAGAGATGACCAATAAAAGACAATGAGGATCATCAGGTATTTCTGAGGAAAAGAGTCTTTCCTCATCAGTTTATCCCTGAAACTTATAAAATTACATATAAATGTAATTATGAAATTATGTATGTGCATAGAAAATACTCATACTTCAATGTAACAGACACATATATAATCACTTTGATTTATAACTTATGACCTTGGATTACTAATTTTTTTTCATGTGACTATGACAACTACATTCCTCAAAACCAATGTGCATTTTCACAGAGAGGTTAAGTAATGTGTCAAAAGTCACACAGCTATGGGGCGCCTGGGTGGCTCAGTCGTTAAGCGTCTGCCTTCGGCTCAGGTCATGGTCCCGGGGTCCTGGGATCGAGCCCCGCATCGGGCTCCCTGCTCTGCGGAGAGCCTGCTTCTCCCTCTCCCACTCCCCCTGCTTGTTGTGTTCCCTCTCTCGCTGTGTCTCTCTCTGTCAAATAAATAAAATCTTTAAAAAAAAAAAAAAAGTCACACAGCTAGATAGTGGTAGAGCTGGGAGGAGAAAACCGGTATGCTGATCCTTACTTCAGTCTTTTAATATAGATACTGAGACGTAAAATGTAAAAGCCATAGAATCAGGTAATGCCACCCCCACGATCAAATTACAAGCCCAAGACTCAATTCTTTCCCTCCCTCCCTTCCTCTCTCTTTATTCCCACAGCCTCTACAGTCTTCCTGATGCCCACCAGCTACCCAGCCAGGGCCTGCCATTGGGTTTCTTCCTTGAAGACATTAGACAGCTGATGCTGAGTCCCCAGCTCCTTCCTCACAGTATGGGCACAAGGCCTAAGTGGGGAGATGCACTGACCTGCTAAGCACACAGCCGGGGGCTTGGGAAGAGCTCAGTAGCTCTGTGTGTGTGTATGTGTGATTAGGAAGCACTGACTCAGTGCCCAATACCTGTTGTTTAACACCACAGGGCTCCCGATCCTAAGGAAGTCTTCCATCTTCGCGGCCAAAAGTGCATGTTTAGGAAAGCTATGAAACCATGCTGTGCTATTTGCAATGGTCATTTTAGCCAAAGAAAGAGTCCCTGCCCCAATCTGTAAGAGGGGCAGGGGTGGGAGTGGGGGTGGCAAAGAATTCTCTTGTACCAGTTCCACCTTGACGGGAAGACAGGATTTGGCCAAAGAGAGGGAGAGGGTGTTTCGGGAAGGACGAACTCCTTGTGCACAAATGGAGGATAAGGCAGTTGGAGAGAGAAGGGTGTGTGTGCGCGTGTGCGTGAGGGATGTAAATGAAAAGAGGTAAAGACAGAGAGGTTGTCAATGACCCCATGATGAAGGGCCTTGTGTGCCTAACCATGTTACTCGATTTCAGTCTCTAAACTCTGTTCTGAGTGGCCAACAATCCAGACTAAAAATGTGCAAAGAATGGATTTATGTAACTTTGTGGCCATCGTAGGGATGCTGGAGCAAAGACAGTACGAGTTACAGGATTCTAAAATGTTATACTGTTTCCCAAAGTCCCCTAAGTGAAAGGGCTTCCCAGCACGTAGACCTATTCAGAAGGAGATTTAAACAACACTGGAGCTGAAACTGGAGTTGACTTCTGTTTTCAAAATTTGGGCACCTACTGTTTTTCCAGATCTGAGGATATAGCAGCAAACAAATTAGCCGATATCAAGGAGCTTAAACTCCGGTGAGAGCACACTGATCATACAGAGCCAAATCGGTAACAAGCTGGGCGGTGGGCGGGGGGGAAGTGCTGTGAAGACAAATAAAACGGAGGAAGGCAGTCGGGATGCCCAGGGGTAGGGTGAGGTTGCAGTTATAGAGACAGCCTTCTTGACATGATGACATGAAAGGAGAGACCTGAAGAAAATGAGGAAGAGGACACGCACGGGGCACCGGTGGAAGGGTATCCAAGAAGAAGGAAGAGCAGGTGCAAAGGTCCAGAGGTAGGACTGTTTGCCAGGTTTGGGGAGCAGCAAGGAGGCAGTCCTAGATGAGCAGATAAGTAGAGGAGAGGAGATAAAAGGAAGAGTGGGAAGAAAAAAAATAACATTAAAATGTAGGATGGAGTGGGCATAAATCTTGAAAGGCTATGTTGGATTTGGTAAAGATGTCCTATTTTTAAATTCCAAGTAATGTATACAGTCAAAAGAAGGTTTTCAGCAATGACACAATCTATGTGCTAAAAGAGGATCTAGAGAGTCTGTCACAGCTACTCAACTGTGTCCTTGCAGTATGAGCAGCCGTAGACAATACATAAACATGGGAGTATAGCTGCATTCCAATAAAACTTTATTTATAAAAGCAGGTGGTGGGCCAGATTTGGCCCCCAGGGGGTTCTGAAAGCATCACTATGACTCCTTTGGTAAAAGTCATCAAATCCAACCCACTCAATTCATGGATGGGAAAACTAAATTTCAGAGACATTAAGTTATTTGCCCAAGATCACAGAGCAAATGACTTGCAGGGCTGAAATTAGAGCCCAGGACTTGTGACTCCAAGTGCAGTGCCCTTTCCACTGCAATAAGCCACCTTAAAAAGAGAGAGGGAGAAAGAGAGAAAAGAAGGTGAGAAAGCCTTGCTTGTCATGTTGTCTAACTGCTCTGCTGGCCCAGGAACAATTTCACGTAAGTTCTCAGTGAATTGAGCACAACATAAAATACATCTTTCCTTCTGAGCCCACAGAGCAAGCAAATTCCCCTTGGAGGAGAAGGCAGAACTCACAATAGCACAGGATCCGTGGAATACGCTTATGCCCAATTAAGCATCTCAGCAGGGCAGGCAAACCAATTAGACTGAGATTAAAAAAGGGCCCTGGATGGAAGGCATGGGGTTGCTGCAGCAAGGCCCATCCCACTGGGGGAGCGGGAGGTGGAGGGGCGGGTGACAGCGCGGGCAGGGATGGATGAAGACCGAGACCAGCACTGCAGATTTGAGACGAGGCTGGAGAGAAAACTATAAGGTGAAGGCTCTCTTATCAGAGCAGAGCCTTGCCTTTCTGGGACTCCTCCCTCATCCTGCCCTCTATACACACATACACACACACGCACACACACACTCGGATGCCACACTGAGGACAAAAGGCTGTGGAGCAGGCAGGAGACCCTGCCCTGTGCCCTTGGGAAGCTGTTTAATCTCCTGGGAAATAAGCTGATTGCATTAGATGATCTTCAGCCCTGCGTCTCTCAGCCTGGGCGCTGGAGGTGGAAACCCCGAATTAAAACCTAACTCTGCCACCAATTAGCTGTGAAATTGTGAACGAGTTTGCTTACCCTATAAAGCGTAGATGTCATCCCGGGGAAGCACATCTCCCATAGAGGGGACAGTTCAGATTGTATTAAGAGCATTTAGAAGGAGCCCTCCATAAACTGTAAAAGTTATTGTCCATATTGTCACTGCTGTTCTGGTTTTGGGAGATGCTCCAGTGGGAAGCTGGGTGACAGTGGGTGGACGGTGGGGTGGGTGAGGGGAGGAAACAATCATGCTCTTTTTAAAGTTACCGGTAGGGAGAACTTCTGGGATAATCGAGATCTGATCCTCGTGAATCTGTTAGAAGCAGTGCGTCTGAATTTAAGAAAGGGACCAGCAATTTATAAGCTGCTACAAGGCAGGCAGTTTCCTTACACCAGCGATAAAGACTAAAACCAGGCCACCTCGCCCCACTGTGCTGAGAGGTCAATGAAACCGTGATCAGAAAACTCTTTGTCAATCGCAACAGGGTGTGGACTGTTGTAAGCTGCTGGTGGTGTTTTTCTATTATTATTACTTGCAGAGGGCCACTCATAATGATGTTTCAACTGCATAAAATTTTCCTTTTCATTTCCCCCTCTATAAAATGGGATCACAATTTTCAGTTCTCGGGGTTGTGAGGAGAGCACCATCTATGATTACGTGTGAGTCTCCTCCAACGTCTTCTAGATAATCGAAGCTACTGAGGACCTCTGAAGAAGTGAAGGGTTGCTTTACTCTTCTTTATAGAATATTTTTTGAAGCTTGTGTTTTCTGTTTTTGTTTTTAAGCAGACTCCATGCCCAGCTTGAACTCACGACCCTGAGATCAAGACCTGAGCTAAGATCAAGAGTTGGACGCTTGACCGACTGCGCTACCCAGGCGCCCCTTGTTTTTTCGTTTGGTTTGTTTTGTTTTGTTTTGTTTTTACTTGAATCTGATTTCATAGCAGAAATGGAGGAGGTTGTTTTCAAAAACATATACCATATAGACTTCAAAATACAGAAAAAAATGGAAAAACAAAGGGAAGACAATATTTTATTTGGAAGTTTGGGTTAAAATTCGTACACAGACTTAACTCTATAATGTCCTGAACACTTCACAGAGGTGGACTGCAAATGTCCCTGAGCTTCCCTGCAGCCAAAGGAAAAAGGGAATCACAGCCCAAAGAGCCAGAGAGTCAAGAAGATAACAGAGCAGTTGTTCAGAGTTGTGAAAGAAACACACATTTCCCAGAGGCTACAATAAGACACAAACATCTCCCAGGGTTTCTCATAAAGAGATGGATGTAGTCGATGCTGGTTGGTGATATACCAACGCTTGATTGGCTCCAGGTAGCTGAGTGCATTTGCCAGAAACATCATTTGGTAAAGCAATTCCATGAAGTCAAGCATGTTACAGTCTAAATATGTGGCTCTCTAGTGTTCTGACTTAATCCAGGGTTACATTTTAGAATATTCTATAGACACTGTACCCCCGATAAATGTTTGTGGATAGCATAACTGATTAGGGTGTTTATCCCTGGGTGGCTAATCCTATTGGTTGTATTAACTCATCATTTGGAAGTTGAATAAAAACAAGCCTCTGAGTGTCTGGGTGGTGGGGGGTGGAGGGATCTGGGACCACTGTTAGCAGTAAATTGTCCCCAGAGATGAGCAAGGTGAACTGCAGTGGAGGAGGGTGAGGAGAAGAAGTCACTGAACCAGAGAGCAAGTGAGCACGAGCGCATTTCTCTTGCCTGCTCTTCCCACCCAGTCTCCCCCCGCGGGCTCCCCAGCCACCTCCCCAGCCACCTTGATCTCAAATTAGAAAACAAGGATGTTTTATCACACACCCTGCTTAGAGCCACCACAGGGAAAGGTGAAACCAAGGGCAGATGTGAAATGGAAATGATGCCTCTTAACAACTAGGGTGTTGGGAACAAATCCCCCATTGTCTCCCTGTCCCAGAATGGAAGCGAGGGGGCAGCCGAGGAATCAGGGCATCAAGTGGATCTCAGGGGCAATTCGGTGCCAGAGGGGTGAGGAGAGGAAAAGCAGGATAAAAGTCGCTGAAAACACGATTGCGAACAGGTTCATTTTAATTACAAGACACTGACTTAACAGTGGAGGATAAAATAATCCTCGCTTACGATGTGTATATAAGCCTTTTTGCTTTCCAAATGTGTTCACCTAAGTAACGGCATTTTTATTTTTATACCAACTCAGTAGCAGTTCTGAAGGCTCTTCTGGGAATAAATTTCAGAGAAACCAGGAGAAGCATCTTGGAATGGGGCTCCAGGCTTCTCATGGAGGAGAAACTTGAGAAGAATAGAAACAAAACGGGCACATCAGAATGGCCCCAGTTTTACTTAAATGGACCATTCCCTAAAAAGCAAGTGGGGTTCTTCGTGGAGCCCTGTTACTGAGGGCGGGGGTGCAGTGGGGGTTACGGGCATCCACGGTAGGTGAAAGCAGCTTAAATGCACTTGCTTGATGTCCTCCAAGTGGCTCATCTATTTCCTGAGATGCCCTCGATCACCTGAGCCATCTCTTTGCCAAAACATCAGAATGAAACAGCTTTGGGAGCATCAACCAAGGATATTCCTGTCATTTCCCAAATGAAGCAAGTAAAGGACAAGAGAAAAAGGACCTGCCCAAAGCCACACACCATTGGTGGCAGGAGGGACTCGAATCTGGTCTCTGATCTCAGATTCAGCGTCTTCTGTCCTGATCCACTGCCCCGGCCCATCACCTCCATTGTGTGGGGTCTACAGGACACTAGGTCCTTTGCAAAGCTCTGTCATCATGCACATTATCCTTCCAACAACCTGGAAGAGGGGGAGAATTGCCATCACCATCAGGAGTGGGGAAAACTAAGGCCCAGGCTGGTGGGCAGAGCGAACCCGTGCCAGAGCTGAGACAGAAACTCCAATGGCATGATTCTCGGCCAGTGGGAGCAGGTGCCTCTCTGCTTCTTCCTGCTTTCCCCTCCTCTGCCCCCTCAGGCATCACCACACCAGTGGAGGACAGGTGAACACACTCCCATGCCACCTTGCAGATGCTCTGCAGGAGAACGTGATCTCAGGGGCAAGCCTGAGCAGCTCATTCCACAGAGCACCAACAAAAGGGCCACAGAACAGGTCTGTTCTGAAGATGTGATGGCATCTGGAGGAAGCACAGACTTCAGGGTCAGAAAGCCCTGGCTCTGAATGAGCATGAAGCCATTCATCAGCTGAGCGAGTCTTTGCAAATTCCTCAGCCTCTCTGAGCTTCTATTGGTGCAAGAGGAATTCTAGTACCTACCTTGCAGGGTTGCTGGAAGGATTAAGCATAATGAACACAATTAATCTGACCGTTGTAGCTACTCAATAAGTGTTAGCTATTTATCCTTTGGCGAGGCATTCTAAAAGGGGAGTTTGTCGCATAACACATAACTTCTAATGGATATTTTAAATGATCTTAATATGCTCAGGGGCTCCAGGGATTATGCAAACTGCATATAAATAAAATATTTAAAATTCTGTTTACTCAATTTGTCTCTCTGCTTATTTCCAAAGCATCTATTGTGAAAGCATGACTCATAACTAAATATAGATTAATAAAAGTTTGGAGTGGAGCAGCAATTACTCTCCAATTATCATAAATCCCATTAAACATTGCAATTATATGAATTTTCTCTTTCAGTCCACAAAATTTGAGAGTTCCAAGGGACCACGGAGAACGTCTTCGTATATGGCCTTCAATCTTTAGAGGGCAACCTGGAGAGTCTGAGAGGGGGGATAATTTTCCACTGTCAGTGGCAGAACTGGGTTTTCAAATCCAGGTCTCGCACAGCCAGACCTCTGCTCACTGCCTTCTGCCGTGGTGCATATTTTTAGGAGAAGAAAAATGAACAACTTCCCCAGCAAGTAATACTGCATTTAATTGCCAGTTGCCCCCTTGTTAAAATATTTTGGTATTAGTGAGCATGATGCCATCTCAAAGCCTTCCCCAAACCCACATTCCCAGTGAGGTCCTTCTTTTGTTTCCCTATATAGAAAAAGGTTCCCTGTCCTTGTTTTAAACTAGTTAAGAAAGATCTTTTTCTTCAACTCATTCAACACACATTCACTGAGTTTCTGGTTCTATATCAAGAACTGGGGATCTGGGACACCTGGGTGGGCATCTGCCTTCAGCTTGGGTCATGGTCCCAGGGTCCTGGGATCAAGCCCCGAGTTGAGTAGGGCTCCCTGCTGAGTGGGAGCTTGCTTCTCCCTCCCCTCTGCTTGCTGCTCCCTCTGCTTGTGTTCTCTCTCTCAATCTCTGTCAAGTGAATGGATAAAATCTTAAGAAAAAAAAAAAAAAGAAAAAGAATTGGGGATCTAAAACCTTCCCTGATTCAACTTAGATGTACCAAAGTCCTCAAAAAAGATTTAAAATATTTTGGTATTAGTGAGCATGATGCCATCTCAAAGCCTTCCCTTTTAAACTAGTTAAGAAAGATCTTTTTATCTTTCTGTCCAAATCTGTCACACCGCCTGTTTTGTAAATAAAATTTTATTGGGACACAGTGATGTTCATCTGTTTGTGAATGGTCTGTGGCTGTTTTCAGACAATGTGACAGAGTTTAGCAGCTTCGAGAGAGACCACAGGGCCCACAAAGTCTAAAATATTTACTATTTACTGTCTGGCCTTTACAGAAAAAGTTTGCAGACCCTGATTTAACCCATTGACTTGGCCAGTCAAATAACGTATTTTTAAGGAAATAATCAAGGAGGCCAGATCAAAGATTTATAGATTGAGCTACTCCAACAGATAGATCAGTAAATTCTGTGTGTGTATATGTGTGTGTGTGTGTGTGTGTGTTTGAAAAGATTCCCTTACCCTAAAACTATTTTTAAACTCCTGGGCCAAAGCAAATTAGAAAACAAGGATGTTTTATCACACACTCTGCTTGGAACACCTTTAAACCTAGACAACAAAGTCATTATTTAAATACAAATTAAACGGAACTGATTTAAAAAAAAAATGCCCAGATCACACCTGAGTTAAGAAAATAAACATGTTTCCAGTGGAATTTATGATTTGATGATCAAATAAGGCAATTGACTTGATAGATGCAATGATGAAAAAAAAAACAACCCACACCATCTGGGAAGGTCTAAGGCATTCCCAGAGGTACCTGATTGCCCAAGCACCACAAGAAGAAGGCAGACCCCACCACTTTTCCTAGTTGTTGGAACCTGATGAGTTGTAATGTCATGAAAACCTGGCTCTGAGGGCTCTAATTTACAGACGAGGGAGAGCTGACAGCACGATAAAGCCCCACTTGATAGAGCGAGCTCTCTCTGACTGATAGAACTAATCAGAATAGAACAGGTCGCCCCGAGAATTAAGGAGGCTCCTGTCTGTAGCCATCAAAGCAGAATTTGAATAACTGATTGACAGAGATGCTTATAGGAGGGATTCAAAACCTAAAAGATGGCCGAAAAGTGTTGTTGCTGTATTTCCCGGACTAGGCGACCCGAGGAGTTTCAAGAAGAGAAGAATGCGTTTGCAAGCTTAGGAACGGTCTTCTGGATGCCCAGCTGAACTAGAAATGGTTCAGTCTGGAACCAGTAATGTTGTAACCACCGACAGGTATGTTAGTCTCACATAAGCACCGGGATGATAGGTGATAGATCTGGAAGACATTACCTACTTAGTTGTTTTTGTTTTTGGTTTAGCTCTGAGTTAGTTGGATGATACTTCAAAACACACTGAGGGGTGCCAAACCCCTGGTCTCTCTCACAGCTACCCCTACACTCTAAATTTTAATTCTACTCTTTCCTCTAAAGCACATAAAAAATAGTTCTTCTTCATCAAATGATACTTCGGTTCTTTTTTGGTGTCCCCACAAGCAACTAACAAATGTTATTTTTCCCAGGGATAAAGGCATTTCAATGGCCACCTCCTCTGAAAGCACAGCGACCATTCTTCTGCAAGCTCATTTGGTACTTTCCAAAAGAGCCTCACCCCCCTTCTTGTATGCAGATGCTTATCCACCTGCATCGATAGACTCAGCCATGAGTAATATCTATTTTCCAATACTGGACATGCTTGATTCTTCAGATGCATATGCTTAAGCATAAATAATATTGGCCACCTCATATGAGCCAGGTGCTTTGCATTCATACTCACACCATCTGGGAGGTAGTTATGACCATCCCCATTTTACAGATAAAGAACAGCAGGTTCAAAAACCTCAATCTGGGTTTAACATTATGTGCACACCAGATTTGATTTACACTTTTCAACTCAAGATTCTGTCTAGCAAGCTAACTACCCACTGTGAACCTCAAGTCTGTGAATTTATATAAACTGTTCCTAAACCACCTTGCATTTCTTACCTCCCTCCTGCATTTTCAGCAAGGTGCTGCCAATATTTTGGCTTCCTTCAAGGCTGACAGTGGGTCTGGAGGAACAGGCACAGGGTTTTGAGCAAAGGCATCGTAACTCTACTCTCTACCACAATAAGTTGGATCAGCATAGACAGTAATGAATTCTTTTTGGATTTCACTTTCCTTATCTGTAAAATGGACAGCTGGACTGGGTTTGTGGCCTCCCAATTTTCGTTTAGACATGAAACGTTTGCTTCGTTAATTCATTCTTTCAAATAAGTTTTTGCAGCTTAGCTCGTTTGGGAACATCTACCAGGATTCAGTCTCTATTTTAGGTGCTGGGGCTACAGAAGTGAACAATACAGACCAAGAACTTGCATTTTTCTGGGGAAAACACAGATGACAATATTCCAATAAATCTCTTGCCCAATAGGTAAGTTATATGTAAGTAGAACTTCTCTGGGGATGAGATGGTTGCAGAACCCTGTCTCTCCCCTCACTATCCTACCCTTCAGGCTAGGGAGCCCAATTTGAAAACTCTCAGACTCAGATTCTATTGGTGCTTTGTGAAGTGAGGTCCACAGGCCACCTGCATCATAATTTGGTGGGAATCCATGTTAAGATCCAGAAACAAGGGGCACCTAGGTGGCTCAGTCGGTTAAGCGTCTGACTCTTGGTTTCGGCTCAGGGTCCTGAGATCCAGCCCCAGGTCGGGCTCCACACTCTTTGGGGAGTCTGCTTGAGACTTTTTCCCTTTCCCTCTCTCTCTCCCTCTGCTCCTCTCCCCACTCGCGTGTGCTCTCTCTCTCTCTCTCAAATAAATAAATAAAATCTTTAAAAAAAATACAGAAACAGGAGCTCACTAAACTTAGCAAATCAGAGTCTCTGCCTTTGCCTTTTTAACAAACCCCCGGGGGACACTTCTAGAGTAAAATAGAGAACCCCAGGACTGAAGAGACCTCTGAGGTGTCCTCTACCTTGGACTGCTTTCTCTTCCATTCCCTTCTAGCAAACTGTTTTTCAACGTACCAGAAGGTGACTCCTAGAGGAAACTTTCTCTGACTGCCCTAGCCTGCTCTGGCCTCCCAGACCAGGGAACACAGTGAACATAGACGTACTTGTGTGATGGTTTCACTGTCATCCCCTCCACTAGAGAGTAACCTCCACGGGGCAGAGACTGTCAGTTCTAAGACATTCCTGGAACTTATAAAGTGCCCAATAAATAATTCCTAAATAAATCAAAGTGGTATGAATGAGTTGATGAATGGCTCTCTCCTTTCCAGCACTGAGAAGCTCATGTTTTTAGGCACCCCCCCACGATCAGACCATTCCGCTGCCAAAACTCCCCCCACCCCACCCCCGGAGCCTGGCAAGTTACCTTAGGACTCTTTTTCCAAATTGTCCAAGTCTTAGTGACTTCCTGTTTCTATTTATTACTGCACCCCGTCCCAGGCGTAAGCAGAGGTGACAATGAAAGCCTCAATGGGGAGAATTTTGGAATTAATCCTTAACACCCTTGTGCTTTCATGTTTCCATTGTCCAATCAGGAGCACAATTAATAAGTCCAGAGAAAGAACTCTTGAGATGAAATAAAACAAGATTCTTAGCCAAGACACATGGGGGTGTAAATGCCACCCACCTGGTTCTCCCGCCTCTGCAATTCTTCCACATATCATAGCCAGAATTACCTTCTAGAACAGTGGGTTTGGCTCATGCCACCTCCTCTGCTTTGTTGGGAAGCCGTCAATGAGTCCCCACTGCCTACCAAATACATAGGAAACATTCCGGATTCTTACTCAAGATGCCTCATGACCAGAGTTAAACTTCAGACGCCCGGCTCCTTCCTCTGCCACTCTGTCCTTACTCCAGTCAAATGTAACTGCTTGGTGGTCCCATTCATAATTATTATCACCCACCTTCCCTTCTCCCTTACATTTTTATGAACATTCAGAGACTAATCACTACCTAAAGTGTAGCCCAGGCCTCTTAATTCTGAGTAGAATGCCTTTCACGGCCTGTTCTACCTCCTTATTTTTGCCAGCTTCTTCTTGACTCCTAATCTCCCCCCCAACCCTGGCGAGTACAGAGGTTTCTTCTTCTTTTTTTTTTTTAGGTTTATTCTTTACGAAGCTCAATCAAATATACAAACCCACTCTGACCTCCAGGCATTCTTACTCATCAATAGCACTTTGCCCTTCTCCAATCAAAACACAATTGCCTGTTTACTTCTTTCTGTCTCTGTTACATGATCCATTCTGCATGAGAATGGCGGAGGGGGGGGCGGGTTGTGGAGAGAAAGGATGCCTGTTCGGTGTACTCTTAGCACCTAGCTCCAGGCCTGGTATGCAGTAGGTTCTGAAATTTTTGAGACGAGAATGACTGTGCCTCTCTCATCACAATCAGTTGACTCCAAGACTTCCTGTCTATTCATTCCTTCCACCAATATTGTTTTAAAACACCGACTATGTTCAAGGCAGGCTTCTAAATGCAGGACACAGCAGTGAAAGGACAGACAAAGTGTTGCTCTTGTCCAGCTCCCATTCTCGTAGGAGAACCAGTCAGTAAACAAACTGATGTTTATGCCATGAAATGCCAGATAGTGGTGGGTCTCAAGGAAAAATAAAACAAGGTAAGGGCGCCTGGGTGGCTCAGTTGGTTGAGCGACTGCCTTCGGCTCAGGTCATGATCCTGGAGTCCCTGGATCGAGTCCCGCATCGGGCTCCCTGCTCGGCGGGGAGTCTGCCTCTCTCTCTGACCCTCCCCCCTCTCATGCTCTCTATCTCATTCTCTCTCTCAAATAAATAAATAAAATCTTAAAAAAATAAAAAATAAAACAAGGTAAGGGGACGGAAAGTGACAGGGGTAGAGAGGGCATATTTTTATATGCGGGTGGTGGAAGCTTTTGTAATGAAGCGAAACCTAGAGACCTAGGGAAGGTAAAGGAGGCTGAGCTCTGTCCCAGGCAGAGGGGAAAGCAAATGCCCAAAACTGTGAGAACTGAGAGTATTTGAAAAAGTGACAGAAAGACAGTGTGGAGAGGGACCGCAGGGAGAGGTCGCAGGGGCCACATGAAGGAGGTCATTGTGGGCCGTCGTGGGACTTAGGATTTCGTATTAAGTGCAATGAAAAGCCACCAGAGGGATCTAAGAAGCGAGACAGAATAGGAGTCAGGTTTCAGAAAGATCGGTCTGCTGCTTTGTGAAGAAGAGCGGAAGGTGGGGCGTGACGCAGGTGGAGGCTGAGATGCCACTAGATGGCCACGGCAGGGGTCCAGATGAGTGTTCACGGTGGCCTGGAGGAGGCCGGTACCGGTCAGGTGGGCAAGAAAGCGGAGATGCACGTTGTCAGTGAAATCCATAGCCATCTGTGGGTGGAGGGTGTGAAAGGAAGATGAGAATCCTGGATGCTTCTGGCTTGGGGTACAAATAAGTGGGTCAGATGAAAATGGGACTATTGGTGGAGGAACACCTTTGAAAGGAGAAACCAAGAATTCAGACTTTGATATGACACATTAAAGAAGGCGATGAAATAGCTGGGTATAGACGTCTGCAGCCCAGGGGAGGGGTCTGGGCTGGGGATATAAAAGCGAATCATCAGGACAGATTCTGTAAAGCCACTAGAGAAAAGAAGAACAGAAGAAATCCTCGAAACGTGGGGATGGATACAGAAGAGGCCCAAGGACTGAGACCCCAGAAAAGAGAAGGATCCAGCTAAGGCACTGAGAAGGTGAGCCAAGTGAACAAAGAGTGTGAACAAAGAAAGTGCTTTAATTGACGCAAAATCAAAATTCCCTACCAGAGCTTCTATGAACTGACTGCTTACCTGTCTACCCTTCTCCCATTGACCGCACTCTACGCAGTCTCCTTGATCCGTCCTCCCGCAGGCTGGGATGTCTTGGCCTTTCATGACTTTGTGGCCTGCAGGGGGCGCCCTTCCCTCGTATCGCTGCTGTGAGGGCCCCTCATCCTCTGAAGCTCAGTCACCAATCTCTGGCCACCAAACTAAACTAGCCCCCATCCCATTACCCGATTTTCATTTACTTATGGCAATCGGGACACCGTCTGCAAGTATCTCATCTATTTGTTTGCACTTGATTATCTTTCTCCCCATAGTACTCTCCGGGCCTCAGCCCATTTCCCCACCACCACATAAACTCCAGAACAAGGACACCATTGTACTCATTGGATGGCTCCCTGCAGGAGCCTATGACCTGTGCCCACAAATATTCATTGAAGACATCAAAGAATTCACCTGTCCAAATCCCATCCATCAAGACCAAAAGAAAATCCTATTTCATCTATGGAGACTTCCCTAACGCCTCCATCTTAAAGCAAAATATGAGAGTCACTAAAATTTAGGAGAAAGAGGACAGGCCTGGAAATCAAGTCAGAATGGGGTTCAAGTCCTGACTCTGCTTCTAATCAGCCATGTGGCTTTGCACCAGTCAGGTAACATTTCTGGGCCTGTTTCCTACACAATAAAGGTCCCTCCTCCATGAGTTGCCTTTTAGAGAAAATGTATGCAAAGGGCTGGCCACATAGACCTGCCCATAAGGGCTTTTATCTTATCATCACTATCCTTCCCTCCTCTGCATTCCCCAAGCAGGCACCTGCACCTGAGGGGCCATGAGATGACTCTGGATGACAATTTCTTTTACAGGTGGGCTTTGTCCCCATCAGACACTGTGAAATCATCAATATCGGCTCAACACTGGATGTAATGACTTGCAATTTCTAGATTCCTTGTAAACGCTCCTGGGATGACTCACCCTCCCCTTCCTCGAGGGCATGAAACATTTTTAGCCTGAGTGTCTTCCACTTCATTTTTACTGGTGTCTTACCCCCTCCACTGCTTGCATTGGGATTGTGGGAGTTTGCTCATGCCATTCCCTGCTGGTCACTCTTACTTTGTGATTTCTGTTCTTTTTTTTCCTTCCCTTTTTCCTCCCTCCTCCTTTTAAACTAACATTTATACAGTGCCTTCCAGTTTGCAAAGCACATTTGAAATACTTGAGTTTAATCTTCAAAGCTGCCTTATGTGTAGAGAAGTTTTATTTACTCCATTTTTTAAAATGTAGAAATAAAGCTCCATGGGTGAAACGACTTGTATGAGGCCACAGAGCCAACAAGAGCCAGGCCAGGAGAACCAGGAGACTCCAGGTACACGTGAACTTGAACTCTGCTCTCTCCACTTTGTCACAGCATTCCTCCATGCATGCATTCATTCAATGTGTCATTAATTCATTCATGCATACATGCAGCAAATATTTAGTAAGCAACAGACACTAGTCTAAGCATTTGAGATATATCTGTGCACAAATCATCCATAGATCCTTCCTTCCCTTACGAAACTTCTTTTCTAGCAGGAGACCTTAAAAGAAATGTTTTAAGCAAGGAAAATAGGAAGTGATAAATACCATGGAAACAAAGAAAGGTGGGGCAGGGGAAGGGGGAATGGAGTGCTGGCAGAAGGGGGTGCAATCTCAAATAGGACAATCAACGTAGATGTCACTGAGAAAAGACCAGAAGCAGATGGAGAGCGAGCTCTTGTCTGTCGCCACCAGGCAGAAGAGCTTTCCAAGCAGAGGGGACACGGGGAGAGCTGGTGACAACAGAGCAGTGAGGGAGAAGCAAGGAGTAGTAGGAGGTAATGTCAGACAGAAAACAGGGTTCTGACCACAGGGACGACATTGGTTTTCATTATGAAATGAATGGGAGCTATTGCAGGGCCCTGGGCTCCACAAGTGACATGAACTAACTTCGGTTTTAACAAAGCTCACTCCATGCTGAAAATAGAAGTCGAACAGTAGAAGCAGCAAGACTATGCAGGAAGCTTCTGCATAATCCAGGAGAGAGAGGAGGGAGTAACAGGAGAGGAGAGAAGACAGGGTCCGATTCGGGATTTGTGTTTTCAAAGTAGCAAAAGTAGGATTTCCTAGTGGATTAGATGAGGGGTGAGAGAGAACAAGGGGAATCAAGAAGACCAAGGGTTTTGGCTTGAGCAATTGGAAATGTAGATCTTGCATTAACTGAGATGGGGAGGGATGTGGCTGGTAACTGGGAGGGGCGGTCAGAAGTACAGGTCTGGACAGGATATATGGACATGTCTACCCGACATCCCTGGGAGATGTCCAGTGTGCAGGTGGATATACAAATCTGGATTTGGGGGGCGCCTGGGTGGCTCAGTTGGTTGGGCAACTGCCTTCGGCTCGGGTCATGATCCTGGAGTCCCTGGATCAAGTCCCACATCGGGCTCCCTGCTCAGCGGAGAGTCTGCTTCTCCCTCTGACCCTAACCCCTCTCATGTGCTCTCTCTCATTCTCTCTCAAATAAATAAATAAAATCTTTAAAAAAAACCAAAAAAACAAAAAACAAATCTGGATTTGGGGAGAGAGATCTGGGTGGGAAATATTATTGATATCCTTCTACTCACTTTCTTTTTTTAAGATTTATTTGAGAGGGAGATATAGAGAGCAGGTGCGCAAGTGCACTCTGGTGTGAGCGAAGAGGGGGTGCAGAGGGAGAGGGAGAGAGAGAATCTTAAGCAGACTCCCCACCCAGCTTGGAGCCTGTCACGGGGCTCTCACGACCCTGAGATCATGACCTGATCTGAAACCAAGAGATGGACACTCAACTGACTGAGCCACCCAGGCGCCCATCTACTCACTTTCAAAAGTGATCTGAGTGAAGACTTATTCAACCAACCAATATATGCCTATTCCCTAAGAACTGAGCCAGAAACTGGTGTCGATATGGCTGGGAGAAATGGACAAGGCTCCTGCCCTGCAGGATTTACAGTCTATCAGGAAGACAGAGTAAGCATAAGAAACAAATTATTATAATAAACTACATTACAGTACGATAAGGTCTTTGGTGGGGGAAGTACAGTGGGTAATGGGATTTACATAGCTTTGGCATCTGACCTAATCTAGGGGTTTTCCTGAAGGCTTCCTGGAGGAAGTGAGATGTAAACGGATACCTGAAGAAATATTTAGCCACAGCACAGGAGTATTTCAGGAAGAGGGAGTAGCCCAAAGGTGAGAGAGAATATGATGTATCTGAGGGAATAAGAAAAGTTTAGAGGCAATCAGGTAGGTGTAGGGTGGAGGACTGGGTGGATATGGTACAAGATGATTCTCGAAAGATGGGCACTAGGCAGATCACAAAGGGAGTTGAAAACGTGTATGTTTCGGTTTCACCTTGGGGATAATGAAGAGGCGATGAAAGTCACAAACAGGAGAATCACATGATATAATCAATTTAGAGAAAGCTTTCTCTGGCTGCAGATTCCCCAGCAAAGAGATGCTAGCAAAAGGATTTTGTTTGTCCCAGTTGGTGGCACCAGGTCTCCTAAAGCTACGGAAGACTCCATTTACAGGAGTAGTCTAAGCATTTGAGATATATCTGTGCACAAATCATCCATAGATCCTTCCTTCCCTTACGAAACTTCTTTTCTAGCAGGAGACCTTAAAAGAAATGTTTTAAGCAAGGAAAATAGGAAGTGATAAATACCATGGAAACAAAGAAAGGTGGGGCAGGGGAAGGGGGAATGGAGTGCTGGCAGAAGGGGGTGCAATCTCAAATAGGACAATCAACGTAGATGTCACTGAGAAAAGACCAGAAGCAGATGGAGAGCGAGCTCTTGTCTGTCGCCACCAGGCAGAAGAGCTTTCCAAGCAGAGGGGACACTGGGAGAGCTGGTGACAACAGAGCAGTGAGGGAGAAGCAAGGAGTAGTAGGAGGTAATGTCAGACAGAAAACAGGGTTCTGACCACATAAGACCTTCTTGAGAAGGTCTTGAGAGAGGAAACAGATGTAGCAGAACATGAATGATTTTCAAATCTAGGTAAAGAATACATCGTTGTTGATTTTCCTTTTCTTTCATTTTTAAAACTTTTCTAATTTTTTTACTTTAAAAAAATGCTTCAAAAATATTTTTTTTCCAAAATAAAAAGTTGGGGGGCAGTTATTTTTAAAAGATAATTATATATACTGCACTTTCAGGTGACATCTTGTTGAGGCGGCTGATCTGGGGCATCCATGTTGAAAAGAGCGTGTGAATGACCCGTGCTGAATTCATGAGAGCGGATAGGACCATCACCCCCCGAGGGTGGTGGAGGATGCCTCAGGACACCACTGCAAGTCCCAACAGGCCAGGTCCAAGAAGAAGGAAAGCCAGCTACCTAGGCACCACGTGGGTCGTGGAACAGCCCCAAGGGGACACAGGCTCTGTGGGTGTTGAACTTACTTCCAGGCATTTTTTTCCCACACCAGTTCCTGCTCTGGCAACAAACGTGAAGGACCGTCTTCCCTAGTGGCCCAGCTGGCCCCAGGGGTCACATCGCAGAAGCAGACCCTTCTCCACCCACATGTTCTGCTCCCTCTCCTCATTCAATAACTCAGGGTGGTCTGTATTGATAGTAAAAATAGAAGTGATTTGAGCTAATTCTTGCTGTGTAGTTCCTCTGTCCTTAAAGGTAGCGTTAGGTCAAAGAACGTAGGCCAGGGAGGAAAGCGCGAGCTGGAATCATACCAGCAGCAGGGCCTTCGGGGCCTGAGCCGGATCCTAGCAACTGTCAGCACCCACTGCCTGCTGGGTAGAAATTGAACAGTCAGACCCTCCAGAAATTTATAATCTACGTTATGGGCATACAAAACTTAGAGAACCCTGGAAAACAGAATGAATCCAAGAGCCCATGTCTGACCCTATCATCCGAGTGCGCTGCCAACGTGGGCATGCTGTTTCTCCTCTCTGGGACTCAGTTTCCCCGTCTATAAAATCAGAGGTTTGAATAACATGTCCCTGTCACTCCATGACAGCATTCTTTGTCAACACATACTAGGATTCTGTGAAACAGGTAGAGAGCATATGAATGTGAACCTGGGTGATTCTTCATCTGAATGCAAAATGAGGCCATAGAACTCAGATGGCAAGTGGAAGGGCGGGATTTTGCTGGTTTGGGGGGATGGTGAGGATTTGAGTGAGCAAAGAAGGGGGATAAAGCGATTCCAGGAGTGGGGAGCCTTGTAAGCAAGGCATGGAGGCTGGACTGAAAACCATGGAGGGAGGGAAGGGATGGGGTAAAAAGGCATGCAGGATTGGCTTAAGTCCAGTTCATCGTGCAAGGCCCTCGAGGAGCTACTTCCTCCAGGAACATGTTCAGATCTCCGATATCCGTGCTGCCCCTCCAATCCGAATCCGTTTTTATGACGATCTCCTTAGTACTCATAACTAGATACTAATTATTGACCACCTAACCATGTGCTTTAAATATTATCTGTTCTGGCCCAACGGCCAAGATGAAGATGCAAAAATATCAGGCTCCTAGAGGTTATGTTACTTGTCTAAGGTCACCCAGCTGGGTCAAATCTCTTTGCAACTCTTTCAGACTATTTGTCCACTGCTTACGTTCCTAGTGGATGAAGAGCTTCCCAAGGACAGTCGCCTCCACCTCCGTACTCTCAGGGCCTGACATAGAGTGGAAACTGACTATCAAAATGCAAACTCAAATGGGTTAATAATGGACACCTAGGCCTATAGCAGATTGGAGCAGGAGGCTAAAAGTGGGGAGTGAATGCGACCAGCAACCTTATCCTCCTGAGTCAATCTCATTCTGCTTATCCTGAGTCATTTCCCAGATTGCCCAGCCAAGGAAACCTCTGTCCTCCCCGCTCCTTCCATCTGCCAGCTGTGTTCTCTAAGAGGCAGGTGTTTCCCAGCTCAGGGAGATAGAGAGCCCATTGCAGGGAATGAGGGCAGAGGGAGAAGCCAGCTTTCCTCTTCTGACCTTTAGTGACCCAGCCCTGGAAAGCAGGGCACTGGGATGTGAGGGCCCAGGAGGGAGAAGAAAACTCTAGGAGGAAAAACAAAATGAGGAGCAAACAGAGTTAAGTGGTTCCACCACAGTGACTAAGAGATGGATTTGGTAGAGATGACAGAGAACTTTTGTGAGCTCGTGGATAGAGCTGGGTGGGTCTGGATGCGTTTCACTGGATTGCACCTTGGCTCGTCCTAATCTGGGAGACACCACATGCAGAGGCTGAAGGAGCTCGCATTCTTTTCCTGGGCAACCCTGACAAAGTTCCTGACAAAGTGTGTCCTTCTCTGTGGAACGGGAGGGGTGGTCCCAACCCTGACTACCTCCCAGGTCAGCCCCAGGGCCCAAATGAGAAAATGGGCAGCACAGAACCTACTGCATCCCCATTCTATGAGCTAGGAAACTGGGGCTCAGAGAGGTATGTGATCTTGTCAGAATCATCAGGCATCAGGAGGTGGCCCCAAGTCACAGAGAATATATTTGGCAATTACTTTGGAAGATCTTCTAAATTACATATGCACACTACACACATTGTGTGTATATATACTGTACATGGTGATAAACATGTGTATACATGTAAATATAAAATATATATTAAGTAGCATACATATATACAAACATGTAGCATATATAAACACAAACATATACTGCACTAAGTTACATAATTACACTATTTACTGTTTATGACAACCCCTGGGTTAAATCCTATCTCCATTTATATACAAGAGAATGGAGGCTGAGACAGGAAAGTGATTTGCCCAAGGTCACTCATCAGTAAAACCAGAGCTGGGATTTGAACTCAGATCTGTCTGACTCCAGACCATGAACTATTTCAGTACTTGATCTCTGATAACAGATGGTTGCAGTTCATAACACATAGCTGAAAAGAAAATTCTTTTTCTCTTTTAATAAATATTTCAGGCTTATAGAAGTCCAACTTCAAATGAACAGGACCCCTTCCAACCAGCAAGGAAGCTCTGCAGTTTGTTTGCACCAAGGCATCTCTCTGGTCCTTGCTACTCTGTCCCTCCTTGGGTTGTATGTATAGTGCTGACTCCCACCAGACTGTGAGCGGGCACCTGTAGGGTTCAAACCTCATTTCATTTCTCTCTGTCCCTGTTCATCATAGTGTGCCAAACACAGTAGTTGCTTGTCAATCATGTGCTAAGCCCAGCAGGACCATGTAGGCACTCTATTCTGATGAATTTAAATGAGTCTAAGGTGCTAAGAAGCGAGGGGGGGTGAGTTTCATGCACAGTCTTAGTATGATGGACCCTCCGAGACTAATCCTGAAATGGACACTGTGTTGGGTGGGTCCAATGCAACATGCTGGGTGCCTGGGACCAGGCCACCCCACACCATGAGGTCTTCTACATCCTCACGAGGACCAAGTCCCCAGTCATACCTGCTGTGCTATTTCCCTTGCGTTGGCTGGAGCCATTAATCCTAACACAAGAGTCGTGGGTCTCTGGGCACCTCTTATTGATGGAGCACTCTCTACCAGATGGGGACAGAGAGATCACGGACTTCCGCCCCCCACTTCCTCCCTCCTCTAGTGTGTTTCCTTTCATGGTTTCTTTATGTTTGTCTCTTTCACTTCCTTATAGGTTATCTTGTCTTCCTCACTGACTATTTCTTTCCTTCTCTTTCGTGCTTTCCCCTCATGGCAGCCAGACAAAACACCCTTACTGGAGGACTCATTTTCCTGAAATATCTAGAACAGTGATCTTAATTGAGTACTCTCCTAAACACAACCCCAACAAGGTCCATAAGTTTCCATCATAATATTTTCCTAATGACAGTTCATTCATGTTTAATTAGCCAAGCAATACGTGAATGCAGTTTCTTTGTTTTAAAAAAGTTTTAATTATAGATAATCGCCATTATCATGCTAAAAGCTTCCTGATTTTTCTTTTTACATTTATGTGTGTATAAATATACTCTTAAAAAATACATCGCTTTGTGTGGGCGCATGTGTGTGTGTTTAATACATGTGGGGAATACTGCTATGTGGAATGTTCTGTAACTTGCTTTTTTGTCCCAACAGAACCCCCTGTAGAATTGTTTACATCAACGAAACTGTTGTGCTTTATTCTTTTTAATTACAGAGTGTTCTACACTATCAATAAACCACAATGCATTTACACATTCACCTCCTGGTGGCTATCTAGGTCAATTCAATATTTTCAACATTCTTTTATAATCATCTGGCAACAAACACCCTGGGCCATACCCCCCGGTCCACAGGTGCATGTTTTCTCTATGAAGGATACTAAAAGAGGGCATTGCTGAATCAGAGGATATGCCCATTTTAAACGATATAGACATGCCCCGTTGCTCTCCAAACATACATTTCCCCCTTCTTGATTTCCTTTACGATTATCTGGATGCACCACAGTTGGTTTATCCATTCACCTACTGAAGGACATACCATTGTTTCCTGCCTTTATTTTTTTTTTTCTTCTCATATCCTTTCCTCCTTTGCTCCTTCTCCCAGTACAGTGACTTCTGCAAAGGACTAGGTTCAATGACACCTCCATCGAGGAAGCAGAAAATGCAGTTCTGGGCACCGGTCGGCAGAAGTCAGCTCTTACTGGCGCGTGAGAGCTGATTGCGTGACTGCCTTCCTCCCTTCATGTCTAGTGACATCAAGTCAGTAGCCTGATGGTGGGAATATTTCCACCATGGAAATCAGCAAATATGAATAATCAGAGAGCACTGTAGGGGGAGAGGTGTATGCACTGTTAAGGGCCGTTTAACCCTGGGAACAGTGGTTAAATATATGTATCAGCAGGCCCCGGGATTCCAAGAACAGAGCCTACCATGACAGAACCAGAGAGAAAGCCCACAGCCATTTAAAAGGTCCTAACTTAGTGGTACAGATTAATGCAGGTCAACGATGAGTGTCTGATGCTTAGAATTAGGTGCCTTGCATCTTGAGCTAGGACAAAAAGACTATCACTTTTCAGAAATAGAGGAAGGAAAAAAAAAAAAAAAGAAAGAAATAGAGGAAGTTTCCAGAAATGTACGCACACCAGGAATCTCTTAAGGCAGTAAAGATAGCCTCTATGATAAAGGTCTTGGAGATCATTGTGAGGACGGCCCACCCCACCTCCCACTCCTCATGTATCTCCCAGTTCCCTGTTTGACATATTTGAAAAGGAGGTCACCAACCCCAGCTTAAAGAACTTTAAGGGTGGTTGTCAGGGGCTAGCTGTGGGGGAAATGGGAAAATGTTGGCCAAAGGGCCTAAAGTTTCACTTACTCAGGATGAGTAACTTCTGCAGACCTAATGTACAGCCCAGTGACCCTAGTTACCAACGAGGGGTTGTATATTTGAAATTTGCTAAAAGAGCAAATATCAATTGTTCTCCCCCCAAAAAAATGATAATTATATGAGCTGAAAGATATGTGGATTAGCTTGATTGTGCAATCATTTCCTAATGTATATGTATATCAAAACATCATGTTGTATACTTTACATATATACAATTTTTAGTTGTTAATTTTATCTCAGTAAAGGGAGGGGGGTAAGAACTTTCCAGCAGCTAGCAACTCACAATCTCCTCGGGACTGATGCTCATCTGTAATGAGTGAAGCTACATCCCTGTGTCCTTTGCCCACCGTTCCTCACCCCAGTGCTTGGGGCCAGTGGCCAGATCTTGTTCTTTGGTCCTCTCCTTCTCTGGGAACTTCTTCTGGATCTACAATTCTGGGTTGGTACTGGATGCCACCTCATGCCCCTTGCAGGACTCCTGACTCCCCTCAGTCCCCACTCTGGTCCTCCACGGACCGCCCTCCACCTCCCTGCATCCCTCCCAAAGCCCCAGGGCACGGAGGGCAACTGTCTATTTTAGAGCCTAATCTTCCTGAGCAGTGAACCATTCCCCACACGGTTAGAGGCAGCCCTGCCTCCCTGACTGATTGTTTGCTGATTTTGTTTGGCATTTTTTTTTTCCCCTGGCCTCATAGAGAGCTTATTAGAAAACCATTTTCACATTCCATAGATTATATTTGAGACTCTGCTCCAATGGGGAGCTTCAAAGGAAGGGATGGATAAGGCACTCCTGAAGAGCTAAGGGAGACCCCGTAGGAAATGAGTAAGACAAATTCATTTACTTCCCATCTTTTTTTTTTTTTTTGGTTTTAATTTAAAGCACTTTTCTGTCAATTGACTTTTTTATTCTCCCAATAACTCCACGAAGGATTCCCATTTTATTGATGAGAACACTGAGAGATACACTGATTTACTAGGGCTCAGAGCAAATCAACAACAGAGCCAAGCCTAGAACACTCATCTCCTTAAGTACTCTCTGTGTTCTTTGCCCAGAAGAGAAACAAAGCAAAACAAACACAGGTAGTTGGGAGAAGATTCAGTCCGGATTTGTGAAAAGCCTGACTCATTTAATAGTTGGAAACAAACAGACATATCTAGTGCATATAGTAATGGAAACATGTGTCCCCATTTAAAGTCTTTGGTTGGGGGATGCTAGGTTGGCTCAGTTGGTTAAGTGTCTGCCTTTGGCTCAAGTCATGATCCCAGGGTCCTGGGGTTGAGTCCTGCATTGGGCTCCTTGACCAGCAGAGAGCCTGCTTCTCCCTCTCCCACTCCCCCTGCTTGTATTCCCTCTCTCACTGTGTCTCTCTCTGTCAAATAAATAAATAAAATCTTTTTTAAAAAATTAAAAATATAAAGTCTTTGGTTGGCAAATTCCCATTCCTTTGCAACTGAGCTCGGCTATATGATTAACCATGAGACTTCTGCCCTGGCCCCTGGCTAAGGGAGGGGCCCCCTGAGAGGCTGTCAGCGTGCCCTGTCCATGCATCTACCATGTCCCTGACCCACTGCACTGTCAGTCTCCCTTACCAGACTTGAGCTCCTAGAGACAAGGGACTGCGTCTTATTCACCAGTGTCCTCAGCATCTAAAATAGCAGCCAGCAAGCAAAATGTGCTCCGTATATGTAGCAAATGGAAGAGTGGGACACTCTTCCCAGGTAAGGTAGCTGATGTCTCATTCATATCAATTGTGTAGAAAAAGCTGGAAACAAGTTTGGTCATTGAAAGCTTGTGCTAATGAACTGGTGAGAATAAGTTAGAAGAAACCTACCAGTTCCATATGCAAGCCAAAGACGCGTGCAAAAAATGCTTAAAATGTTTGCCTGAAATGTTGTCAAGAGCACCTTGGAAACTGTTTACATCAGTTTATTATTTAGCAATTTTCCTTTTGAGATGAGAGTAAAGGAAAGCTCACTACCTGCCCAAATCAGCACAAATCCTGAATTAGTGGGGTCAAAATTAATGAGGCTTGTAAGAGTGTTCATATGCTTTGCCCTAATCATCCTCCTCCTGGGAATCCATCCTAAGGAAATAATTCAGAAGAAGAAAAATGCTATGTGCACAAAGAGGATCATAACAGCCTTGGTTATAATTTTGAAAAGATGGCAATAACATAAAATGTCCAACATAAGGAAAATGGTAGATGATCCCGGGAGAGACTTTTTGGGACCCTGGCAAGTGTATGGAAAATTAATATTAGAGCTATGGATGTATGGTGACAAAGAAGAAGAGAAAGGATGCCATAGCTTTAGGTAGTGAAAGCATGAGTAAAATGTCTAGTCATTTTAATGCTGTTGAGTTAAGCCTGATTGGGATTTCATAGTCATTACTTAGTGGGCCTAACTGAGCCACGAATCTCGCACCTCAATGCAATGTATAGTCATTTTCCTCTCGTTCATTCTTTATTTCACTCATGAGCATCTACTATGTATAAGGCACTCCACACACAAAGAAAAACAACACCCTTCTTGTCCTTAAGGGCAAGCTGGTGCCAAGAACCGGCCCCAACTAAGAGTGGCACAAAGCAATATCCAATAACTGCTCCAACAATTGAGCAAGTGAGATTCACCTGATCCTGCAAGAGCAGGAGTGTGTGAAAGGAGACCTCCAGAAGAGGAAGCATGCAGCCAGGCCTCAAAGGCTGCCTAGGATTTTAGCAAATGGAGGACACCTGTGAGTAAAGCCACACAATGTGTCTAGGCCATAAGGACATACTCAGAGTCCCCAGCACGCAGGGACCGGAAAGGAAGGTGATGGACACAACCATGGTTTGGGGATGGACGGTGGAGGGACCTCAGGGGCCAGGCTGAGGAGCCCAGCCAGCACGGCTCTGCACCGATTCCAAGAGTGTAGAAATGAGACAGGCTACGGATAGGTCAGGAATTACGTACAGTTCTCATTGCTCACTGCCTTTCATGCCTGGCCTGGAAGAGATACTTCTCATATGGGATATTTTATTCTGTTTTTAAGAGCTCTTCATTTGTCATCTGGGACAGAAAGTTGGAGCTGGTTGCAATCTGCAATCAATCAGCCTGCCTTTGCGGAAGATCTACCAGGAACTAGTGTTCTTCCTCTGTGGGTCTTTTAGCGTCGATGCAAGCATGCAAAAATCACTTACACAGTGTGTATGAGGAGAAAGGGAGGGAAGGAAGCAGGAAAGAAGGGACAGAGAGACAGAGTGAGTGTGTTCGTGAGAGAGCAAGAGAGCAGAATAGAGAGATTAAGGCAGGATAGAATTATCTATGGGCAAGTGGGGATAAATCAGAATTTGCCAGGGAATATGAACCAGAAGGGAGTAGTTCCGTTTTGAAAAATACTGAAAATCTACTCGTTCATTATATATCTCTGTCCTTTTATTTCTTTTACTGATGTTTATGTAAATCTAGGATCTACACCTGTAGACACAAACTTTTTTTTTTTAATAACAAAATCAGGTCATGTGTGTATGTGCAACTTTATTTTTCACTTGACTATATATCATGTTTTTTTTTCTGAGATCAGTAGACAGAGATTGTCTCCATTCTTTTCAGTGGTTTTGCGGTATTATAAGGATGTACCATAATTTATTCGAACAACCCTTATGGCTAGATATTCAGGCTGTTTCCACTTTTAAGTCTTTTTTGGCCAGTCGGAACAAGGCTATACTAAATATCATTGTTAAGTGCACCTTTGTACACATTGTGAATACTTCCTAACCGTGAAGTGACAGAGTCCTAGGGTATCTTGGATTTTCAAAACTATAGATATATGCTTCCATCAGTTAAGATCTGACAACGTTGCCTTATCCACATCCTCTAAGGGTTGGAACAGTTTTGACAAGGCCTTTTGCCACCCTGTCTCCCCCACCCCCAGGCCGTCCATCCCTTGCCTGAGAATGACTCTGAGTAGAAGAGTTGCCACCGCTGAGGGCGGAGCTAAACTTGACAATGGTGTTGAGGTGGAACCATGTGACAGGAGGGCTGAGGTGGGAAGGAGCCAAGACACTTGGGTCCGACCCTGGCCATGTCACTGCACAGCGCTGAGATCCTGGCCATGTCTCTTCTCCAAAACCCCACAATTCAAGCATGAAGCTTTCTAGACCCTGGTTTCCTACCTGGGAGTCTAGGCGGTTGGACTTGGTGACTGGGGGTCTCTTTTGGCTCAGACATCCAGTGATTCCAGGAAAAAGGAATGGAGGAGAGGGAGAAGAGAGGGAGGGAAGGAAGAATATCAAGGAGGAACGGGGAGGAAAAAGAAAAATTGCGGAACAAAAAAGACAGGTACCAGAGAGAGGAAGCAATGAAGAGTAAGGCCATCTCCACTCTCGGGGACAGAAAAGCCTTAAACAGTTGCAATATGCATCAATACCAGGAGCTACAGCCTTTAGAAGGCAGAGAAAGGGTTTTTGAAGGGGGAGCGAGGAACACAACTGTTGTTCTTTTCTTTTCAAAAACCCCAAGTTTAATTTTGTCCCGAGATAACATTTTTCCTGGCGAGTGAAACCAAGGGGAGAGTAATGGCTGGGGACAGGGGAGAGAAAGGTGACAGATCACCTCTCACAAACGCGTGCTTCCGTGCGTACCACAGACACAAAAGCTCTCCGCCCCCAAGAGCAGGGCGGGCCCTCTTCTCTTCGATGTTGTATTCATCACAACTGAGCAGGTCACCATCCTCACTGACCGCCGCTTCTTAGATTCCTCTGAACCCTTCCGCAGAACAGAAATTGGTGCTGGGCTCTGACCCACGATGCAGAGCCACGAAGACATCTCTAGAGCGAGGCCTAGACTAGCTGGTCAGAGTCTGAGGCCTCTATCTGTGCCTTGCTGGTCCCTTTTTCCCTCTCTGGGTCTCCTCTGATGGCTAAAATGAATGGAGTGGAAACAAAGTGGTGGTCATTAAAGTCCTTGGATGGACCGGCAGCTGCAGCAACATCAGTACCACCAGGAACTTGATAGAAATGCACCAAGCTCTGGCCCGGCCCTGGCCCGGCTGCCACCAGCTCTGTGAGTGGGGTCCGTTCAGCAATCCTCCTGGTGATGATAATGTGTGCCGAAGTTCCAGGATCACTGAACCAAAAGATCTCAAAAGGACTTGCTACATTCATGGGACACAAGCTGAGCCCTAAAAATTAAAAAAAAAGGGGGGGGGGGTGGAGGCAAAATGAAACGACCCTTTCCCAGGCTCAGATCTGCAGGCCCAGGGATGCACGGGCACCTGTGCTTCTCGTACCTCCTGCTTCCTCCTTGGCCTGTTCCTAACCAGCTTGCTGCTTAAATTGTAGGCTTTGGACCAGCAGCAACCGTGTCACCTGGGAGGAGGTAGAAATCCAGACTCCCAGGTCCCACTCAGGACCTGCTGAATCCAAATCTGCATTTTTCATAAGATGCCAAGCTGGTGGGAACGCACAGGACTGAGGGAGAGGCCTGCCACCAAATCTCTTCCTTTTCTCTCCTTCCCTCCCCTTTCTTGCTGCTTCTTCTCGCTCATTTTGTACCACTCTTCTTTTACTTTTCGTTTTACCCTTGGAAATGCCGGGGCTTACTAGAGGCCCGGCTCAGACCTAGGCTGACCCTCAGGTTTAACAAATTCACTCTACCCAGTGACTTGAGTATCAGTTCCCAGTTCAGAGCCCAGAGCCGGGGACGCTGTACTTTTCTCTTTGCCCTGTGGGAGGCAGTGTGGCCCAGGCAAGAGCCCTGAACTCGGTCCTCCTCAGACCAGAGTTCCAGACCCAGCTCCGCCCCATCTCTGTGTCTGACAGAAACATTGAACCTCCGGGGGAGCTTCATTTCTAAAATGGAGGCAGGCAGGCAGACCTTTTCCTTGGGTTGGCTGTGAGAATCAAGTGAGAGCATGGAAATGAATGTAAAAGACCCGATTCAGTGGGAGGAATTACAGTGCCTGTGACTAGAACAACTCGTCTCCTCATCCCTTCCTCAGGCCTTTTCCAGGAGCAGATCTCAAACAAGGAGGCTTGCCCCCTCACCACATGCTGCTGAAAACAGGCACCAATTTCCACATCCCCGGCATTTTCATTAGGAAGGCAGATACTGGATTGCTCCACTCCCTCCTTCTTGATAAAAGTGTTTATCGCCCTGTAAATTCCAACGTATCAGTAGCTGGTTACAGAGAGAAAAGGTCGCCGCCAAAAAAGACGTGTCATTCCACTGGAAATTTGGGTTTAATATGTACAAGGGAGCCCGCACATGGAAATCTCTTTGGAAATGATAAAGCCCTATAATGAAAAATACCACTACAATAAGGGGGCTCATTTCAGCAGATAAATATTTAATATAGATCAGCCAAGATTAATTGCCTACTGAAACACGCCCGTCCTCTGGCTGGTGAGGAAAGAGCATCTTTACGTTAATTTATGACAGAGTTTTTGAAACAAGCAAAGCTTAGCTTGTCCCGGGTTCATTTTGCCTGCCATTGAGAAATGCATCACAGGGCTCCCAAGGCTTTCTGCTCCGCTCTGGGCTCCTGCTGCAGGGGACTGGCCACTCCTTCGCATACTAATTAAGTTCTTGCAGGCATGGCAAAAAAAAAAAAGTTCTAGAGAATCACTGAAATCAGGACATGGAACAAACCAGTGGGAAAGACCACCTTGGTTCTTGTGGGCCTGGAGCAGAATGTAGCTGCACATTCATAATAGAGCAGGGATGACAGTGGGTCTCAAGGCAACAAGGAAAGAGCATGTGTCAGGCCCTGAGGAGTCCAACTCTGAGCACTTCTCTTATTCTGACCTTCACCAGGGGAAAAATAAAGAAGAATGTCCCGTTTTATAGAGGGGGGAGCACTGAAGCTCAGAGCAGTGAACTGATTTACCCAAGGTCCTCACAGCTAGTAAGTGTTAGAGGCACCATTTAAATTTAGCTATTTCTGACTCCTGAGGCATCCTCCTAAAGCTTAATCTAATTACTGATATGATTGCCAAAGTTTTGCACTTAGGGATTAATACCACTGAGGGAACTTCAAGTTCAGAACTCTTGGCCCCAAGGCTTTTTATGCCTCCCATTCTTTCTTTTATTTTTTCTATTTATCCATTCCCTCTCTCTCTTTCTCTCTCCCTGTCTTTTCCTAATCCCCTGACCATCTATCAGGTTTTCTTGTGTCCCCAGTGGATTTCTGGTGCCTCAGTAGTAAGATCTAGTATCATTCAGGAAGAAACACACTTCACCAGAGGCCTCAGCAGGGACCTTCTCCTGATTTTCGGTTGTGGTACGCTGCTAACTCATTCTTTTTTTAGAAGAACTGGGATCTGGCTTGTACCAAGAAGAAGAACCAAATCGGTTCAAACAGAACCATAAACCAAAAAGCTGAACAACCTGGAAACAGTAATAACTATTATCCTTCAATTAGTTACACCTTCAAACATCATAGCTACCATCCAGAAGACATGAACAGACATTTCTCCAAAGAAGACATGCAGATGGCCAAAAGACACATGAGATACTCAACATGACATGTCATCAAGGAAATGCAAATCAAAACAACAATGAGATACCCCTTCACACCTGTCAGAATGGCTAGTATCAAAAAAGACAAGAAACAACAAGTGTTGGTGAGGATGTGGGGAAAAAGGAGTCCTCTTTCACTATTGGTGGAAATGCAAACTGGTGCAGCCACTGTGGAGAACAGTGGGGATGTTCCTCAAAAAATTAAAAATAAAATTACCATAGGATCCAGTAATTCCAGTACTGGATATTTACCCAAAGAATATAAAAACACTAATTGGAAAAGATACATGCACCCCTATGTTTAATACAGCATTATTTACAATAGTCAAAATATGGAAGCAGCCCAAGTGTCCATCCATCCATGAATGAATAAAGAAGATGTGGGGTATAGGAATATTACTCAGCCAAAAAAAAAAAAAAAAGAATGAAATCTTGCTATTTGCAGCAACATGGATGGAACCAGAGAGTATAATGTTAAGTGAGATAAGTCAGTCAGAGAAAGACAAATACTCTATGATTTCACTCATATGTAGAATTTAAGAAACAAAACAAATGAACAAAGAAAGGAGAGATGAAAAACCAGACTCTTGATGGTAGAGAACAGAGGGGAGGTGAGTGGGGGGATGGGTGACATAGGTGAAGGGGATGAAGAGGACACTTATCATCATGAGCACTGAGTAATGTAGGGAAATGTAGAATCACTATATTGTACATCTGAAACTAACACAATACTGTATGTGATTGCCAACATCACAATCACCAGCAACTTTTCCCACCATAAATCATGTACCCTCTGCACAGCTAAGTGCATCAAGAATGTCATTACCATCATCATGTTTAGCAAAGAGTAACAAATTTAATGCATGCCTACTATGCACTGGAAATACGAAGAATGAAGGGTACGGCCTTGGCATATATGACATTTTGACGTGGCTGGGTAGACAAGATAACTGACAACCCAAGATTCTGATTTTAAATGCCAAAAGAATGCTGTTTGGTATTTTGAATGATCAGAGACAGACCTGTAAGAGACCACACATAAGAGAACCAGGGGAATTCAAGGGGCAGGGAGTTCTAGCCTTGGTCTGCCATTAGCGCATGCATAATTGTGATGTCATCTAACCACTCCCAACTCAGTTTACTCCAGAGAAAAAGGGAAGGAAGTGCTAAATAGACTTTAAACCCTTTTCCTCAAAATTCTTTGAACACTTGACTCACACTAACATGTGGTTGGCTGCATTTTTTTCCCACAAAATAGCCAAAGTCTGGTTGATTTCATCTTGAGGAAATCAAAGGTAAAGAGAAATTTGAGATAGGAGGGAAAAAAAACCCACCTTGCGGATCTCAATGGGTTTCTCTCTCCTCTCTAGGGATCCACTCTTGGATTATTCCAAATGCTCAGTTTACAGGGTATGGAGCACTTTAGTTTTAAATAATTCACATGGTGCTTTAAGTTCTCCCTTTTGAGAGTGCTCCATCATAAGAGAGACTTGGTTGCAAGAAACAGTTCTTGAATAACATCCTTAATATATCATTACAAGATGAAATTTCCTCATTACCCCTGCTCAGAGACGGTTCTCATTTTTTACTTTTATTTCATATACTCTTCAGGGAGTCGACACCGCTAGATCGGAATCTTAGCTCTTATCATTGTCTGTGTTACCTGGGACAAGCTCATTAACTTCTCTGAACCACAAACACCTCATCAGTAGAAATGGTGCAGTCACATTTCTGTGGTGGAATAGTTATGACAATTCGACTGGTGACATATTATCAGATCAAAGAACTGGACATAAAATAAGGCAACATCAATGACCTACAGAATCCAAATCTCAAAGGCCATCAGGGCCATGGAAGTAATGCTCAAGTACACATGCACTTACTACACGGTCTCAGGGGTAGAGTCTGAAGGGAATAGCCCAGACACAGTGCCATCCCATGGCTGATCTGCACAAATGATGGTAAAGGTTTACCAGACTTATCAATTTTTCAAGAACAAACAGATATCTAAGTTTTCTCTGAAATCTTCCTCTAAATCTTCCTTTTTTTTTTTTTTAAATCAGAGGCCCGTGATTCCTTTTAAAAACTCACTATGGGCCAAGCAAAAACATGTTTTGTCTTTGGGCCAAGCTTTATACATTGCATTGCAGGAACCAGAACAGATGGGTGGGTGGTTGTTAAATGTCTGGTCTATTTGCATGCAAGGACTTCTTCCCACCATCCTTCTTTCTTCTCACCTCACCTGAAGAGATTCATGTAAGGAGGACAAATAACTTCAACCTCCTGGGAGTTTTCTGTAAATAATTCACTGTGAATGATGTCGTTGGTGCGTGACTCTTAGAGGCCAAATATAAGTGGCAACGATTAACAATCAGTACTTTTTTTTGTTTTGTTGTTGTTGTAGATAACTTTCCCATACCTCAGACATAAATTGGTGCCCAGATGCATGCATGATATAACGGGAAATGCTTTGGAGAAAGAATGAATGACTAGTACGTTAGCCTTGACCGCATCAACCCATAGGTTCCTTGTGATGGGAAGGCATGGAAAAGAGTAGCAGAAACACAATGCAGAGTACAATCTGTTTTTTAGCACTCATTTAATTAAGAAACAACCAATGAGTGCCTACCATGTGTTCTGTATCAGAGGTCAAACAAAAGCTGGGAATAGTAGGCTTTGGGGGAGAATGGGGGTAAATCTTAAACAGGATCCCACCATTTGTTGGTGTTATCTTCTCAGTAACGGGTTGAAAAAGGCTTCTTGCTCAACTGCACAGCCTTAGGATACAACGCAGTGCCTGGCACATAGTAGGTGCTCAATAAAAATATTTCAGTCAAATGGAAAAAGGTGAATGCACCAAGGAGGAGGTATCATTTAACCCAATTTTTGGAATCTGAATATAGAGAGGAAGGAGAGAGAGCAAAAGAACAGGATGAGAAAAGGCACAAAGGCAGGGCTGCGTGAATGAAGGTCAAGGAATGGTGAGCAACTGGGTGTATCCTTGCCTTTGTAAAGAAACAGAATAGTAAGGAAATAACTGGAAAGATGAAACTATTTATATCTATAAGTCCTGGAAGTCTTTGAAGATGACAGAGAAGAGGGAAAGTATAATCTGACCTTTATTTTACAAAGTCAGTGAAGTCTGGCTGTTCTGTGCAAGGGGGGGCATCTAATTATTGACTAATGCGATTATGGTACTGAGAGAAGCTGATGGCGTGTATTAGGGTTAGGGAATGGAAATGAGAGGGTAGAAAGGAGAAAGTAGAAACTAGTGTTTGATGACCCATTTGATATGTGGAAAGTGAGAAGAGAACAGCGCCTCTATTAATCTGGCTGAGAATCCTCCTTAAGCACCTAAAGTCATACAGAGCCCCGACCACCACACATAATGTCTGAAGAGCACCACGTGTCCCAAGGGTTCCTCATTCTAAGTTCTCATTAGCTCAGAAACCTAGAAGAACCCATGTACTGGCCAATAACCCATTGACATAAGACAGAAGACTAGTGTTTTCTATCCCTGACTAACCTCAAGGCTTCTTAACAATCCTTTCATCTTAAATCCCCTGAAATTTGATAATTTCTCACAAACCTTTACAATCACCTAGTACAAGTCATTACTATCTCTTGCCTGGGGCATTCTGATAGCCCCTTTATTGGTCTGAGCTTTACAGTCTAGTTTCCCCTACTGGTTGATTCACCCACAGTAATCCCTTAACAAGTAAATCAGCAACTCACATAAGGCATCAGAAGGAAATTGTCAAGCAAAACCTCCTACAGATAACGATTATAACCAGATAAATCTAAAAAAATAACAATAACAGCAACTACTTAAAGATAATGGGAAAACACCCAGAAGCAGACAGAAGCCATAGGAGAATTTATTCTTGAAAAACTACCACTGGAAAAGGCAAGAATGGCAAGTCTCCCGCTTCCCGGCCTGAGGCACTCCCCAACCCCAGGGCAATAAACAGTGGTGGAAATCTGCAACCTCACAGGCCCAGAGCAGTGGACAGCAGAGGTCAGGAACAGAAGAGCAGAAGGAAATTACAAGGGGGAGTCTTGCAGCCAGAGAACTGCAAAAGGAGTGAAAACTGAAATCTGAGTTAAAAACTGCCCCAACAGGATGCTGATGGCTAAGGTACACAAGTGTAGGAGAGACCCCAGGGGATCCAGTGAAAGAAGAGGCAGAAAACAGAAAGGAATGTACCCATTAGTTATAGAAAGGCAGAGGGAAAGATCTCTGTTTGCTGCTTTTATGAAAAACTGAGCAGATAGGGATGCCTGGGTGGTTCAGTTGGTTAAGCGTCTGCCTTCAGCTCAGGTCATGATCTCAGGGTCCTGGGATCAAGTCCTGCATTGGACTCCTTGCTCCTTGGCGGGGAGCCTGCTTCTTCCTCTGCCTGCCTCCCTCTCATTCTCTTGTGTGCTCTCTCTCTCTCTCTGACAAATAAATAAAATCTCTAAAAAATAAATAAATAATAAATAAAAATTGAGCGTATATCCTAAATGTGCACTTCAGGTGGTTAAAGGTGAATCATGGGCTTGAAGTTTCAGAAGACAACTGGAAATTGTTCAGAAGAGCAGCTGAAAATCAAAGGGGTAGCAGGAATCCTTAGAAACAAGAAAACCAGAGACAGAAAGAGAGATTTTCTAAATTGAAGTATAATCTCTCCCCAGATGTTTGGCTGACCACAAAATCCAAAACTGGGGAGGCACAGTGAAGACCTGCAGAGGACCAAATTGAAAAAGTAGCAACTGGAAGTCATGAAAACAAAGCAGGAATATCAGTACCTGCATACTATAGCTGAGATAAAATTTTATGGCAAGAAGTCCAGGCAAGTTAACTGCATACTATCACAACAACAATAGCAAATATTCAGAAAAAATACAACATAATCCAAAGATACTAAGTCATGGTATTTATGATGTTCGGTTTTCAACCAAAACTAACTGTATTTGCATAGAAAAGAGAAAATATAGCTCATAAAAGGGGGGGGGGGCAGATAATAGAAACTAACTCCAAATAAACCCTGATGTTGGATTTACCAAAGACTTCAAAGCAGCTAGTATAAATGTTAAAATATAACAAAATATATACATTTAAAAGATGAAAAGAAATAAGGAAAAAATAAACAGGCAAACACAACAGATAAGTGGAAACTATACATTAAAAATGGGAAATTCTAAAGATGAAAAGCATAACAATTGACATTTAAAAGTTCCTAACATAGACTCAACAGCATAACTGAGATGACAGGGAAAAAAAAAACCAGTAAATTTGAAGGTAGATCATAAGAAATTATACAACCAAATGAACAAAGAGAAAAAAGATTGAAGAGAATGAACTGCACCTTAGAGACAACAAGTAGTCAAAGACATGGTAATCAGTCCCAAAAGGAGAGAAGAGAGAGACTAGGGAAGAAAAATATCTAAAAAAATAAAAGCTAAAAATTCCCCAAATTTGGTTAAAAGCATTAATTTACACAGGCAGATAAAGCTCAAACAAGATAAAAACAAAGGCATCAACAATAACAAAAAACCCTACACTTAGTGAAAGAATGAATGCTTTCTTTTCTAAATCAGTAACAAGGCAAGGATTTACACTTGCAACACTTCTATTCAACATTTTACCAGAGGTTCTTGCCAGTGAAGTCAGGCAAGAGAAAGAAAAGGCTTACAGACTGGAAAGAAAGATGTGAAACTCATCACAGATAGTGTGATCGTGTATGTAGAAAATCCTAAGGAGTCTACCAGAAACTCTCAAAAGTCACTGGTGAAGATAGCAAGGTAGGAGGATACAATGTATAAAATTCAATTATATTGCTATATACTAGCAATGAAAATATTTAAAAATAAAATAAAAATTAGAATTTTATTTACCACTCAAAATTATGAATACTTATGATGTGGGAAACAAAGGCAAAAGGAAAGGTAGATAAAATTAAATGTACTTATAACCTGCAACCCATTGACAAATACTTGAGATAGGCAAAGTATAACATCCCTGCAGGAAACTCCCAACTGTCTTAATGTTAATGCTTTGCTAGAGGGAAAAACAACCCTAGCTTGACAATAGCAAGGCCTCCAGTATCCTGAGGATCTTCTTTAACACATGAAAGTCCTTTTAAAAACCTTCCTTTTTCCTTACTTTACCCAACTCCCCAGTATATAATCAGCCATTCCTCACAAGCCCAGGGCCACAGGTCTTTCTGCCCATGGGTCCTGACCATCCCGGTGCTTTATAATAAAGTCACCTTTTTTACACCAAAGACATCTCAAGAATTCTTTCTTGGCCATCGGCTCCGGACCCCAACAACACATTCCAAACACTACATGACTTATAAAGTATGTTACAACATTTACACAGTGGTAACCACAAACTATTACTGAGTACAATCAAATATCTAAATAAATAGAAGCAAGGGTACCTGGGTGGCTCAGTTGGTTAAGCGACTGCCTTCAGTTCAGGTCATGATCCTGGAGTCCTGGAATCGAGTCCCGCAGGGATGGAGTCCCGCACAGGGTGCCCTGCTCAGCGGGAAGTCTGCTTCTCCCTCTGACACTCCCCCCTCTCATGCTCTCTCTGTCTCATTCTTTCTCTCTCAAATAAATAAATAAAATCTTTTTTAAAAATAAATAAATAAGTAAATAAATAGAAGCAATAAGCCATGTCCATGGATCAGAAGACTTGATGTTGATAAGATGCCAGTTCTCTCCAAACTTATATACAGAATCCCCATCAGATTTCTAACCAGTATCGAGAGTGTAGTAATGGTGTAAGGAACCATAACACAGTGTTCACACATAAGTAGTCGCTTGATATTCAAGAAAATATCAATGCAATTTAATGGGAAAAGGAATGTCTTTTCAACAAATAGAATTGGAAAAAATGGATATTCACATTGAGAAAACAAAATAAACATCGACCCTTCTTTGACACTATACACAAAATTTAACTTGAAATGAATCATCCCAGGTACCACAGGTCCACATGTAACTATGCCAGAGGCAGTTCTTAGATATATGACCCAAAGGGGTGGGCAGCATTGCCTTGGTTCATCCTTCTGTTTTCATTCAGCTAATTGCAACCTCTTGCAATTCACATGTGCATGATCAAGTGGGAATTGTGAATTCGTTATTTGGTTTTAACTAAGCCAACCCTCCTAAAATGGACAAACAGCTTTGAGAGTTTCTTGCAAAGAAACTACCAGTTGAAGCAAAGACCAATAATATAAGCCAAAAAAAAAGCAGAGTTAGTATTTCCCCTTTCCCTGAGTTAAGCACTGCAGAAGTCACAGTACAAAGTAAAAAGTCATGACAAAACAGTCATATCTATCAATTGATTTAAAATAACCCCAAAGACTTTTGACATAATAAGAGTTTATATCCACAATTGCTAATAAATACATGGTAAGCAATGAACTAAAATAATGTTTTAAAAATCTTTAACTTTTTATCTATTCCTTCATATCTTTTAAAATGTCTATGTCTATGCTTATATAATAATAAACATTAAAAGTATATATAATATGTCAATGACTATGGTGGTATGACTTTTTTTAAATAAGGAAACATAATCATTAGCGACCAATGACTTAGGAAATAAGATAGGAAAGAGGAAGTTGGAATAGGGAAAAGTACATGAATCGGAAGACATATACAGGAGAGAAAATGGTGATGGATTGGATATGTGAGCAGCAAATCAAGGAGAGTGAAGACACAAATTCTGCAGTCCAGAATCCTAGCCCCTTCACCTATTAACTGTGTAATCTTGGGCAAGCTACTTACTTTGTTCATTTACAATATGGTGCAACAGTCATAGGCTGGTGGAAAGGCAAGACAATATAACCCATGTACTGTGGTTAACATAGAGTCTGAAACATGGTAAACATTCAAATATTAGCAATTACTATAAAATTATTATTGTTATTATTACTGCCTTTTATTGGGTAAGGAAGAGGAATTATTTGAACTTATTGTCCAACCTTCTAGCTTGGACCTTTGACCGATGATGCTGCCCTTATTTGAGACAGAGAACACAGGAAGAGAAATAGATTGGAAGAGAAGGGGTAATAGAGGATTCTGAGATTTCATGAAAAAGTCCAGGGGAAATATCCAGTTGGTGGTTGGCTCAAAGGATTGTGGAGTTTGGAGGAGAGATGGAAGTTTGGGAGTTGCTGGAATGTAGGTGATAAGGGAAGACACAGGAGTGAGTGTGATTACCCAGGGAGGACAGAAGGAAGAGCACCATTCAACTGATAATCTGGCAGAGGAGAGGCCCATAGAGAAGACTTAGATAAAACATCAGAAACACAGAAGGAGTGTCCCCTAAACTGGTCATCAGACATTCAGAGCCTCCGCTCATAGAACAGACTCCTTAGAAGAATTAGAAAAGGGTGCTCTCTCCAATCAGATAAATGACAGAAGAGTATCCCTTGTAAGCATGATTATGCAACCTTGGGTGTCAAGGGTATCCAAGGTCACTAAAGCCAATCTCCCACCTGTGCTTACATTCTTCTCTGGTCAGACTATGCTAATTAGAAGCACTTGGGTAAGAAGAGAGTGACTGCCCCTCCCATCTTCTAGCAACTGACCATTAAAAACTTCTCACCTGGAAAACTGTTTTCTAGTAAACTCCTACCAGTTCACTCTCTAGAACTAGCCCACGAAGAACTCTCTGATCCCCAGTGCAGGCTCTGTATATGTAAGTTCACAAGCTTCCTGCTTTTAAGAGCTATTGGTCCGGTGCCAGGGGCTACCTTCTCTGGTTCTCTCAGACAGACAGGCTTCCAAGTTACTACTGAAAACCCAGCACCCACTGACAAGTGCATCAGGATGTTGAGAAATCTGCAGATGTCTTTCACCTGGCCTTGTCTCCCAGAAGTAAGTGGGTGGAACTCAGCAACAGAATAAGATCCAAAAAAAGGAAGAGAATTATACAGTAGACTGAAATAGAATGGCATAATACATACAGCTATGCATCTTCTCTCTACCATCCTCCATCCACAGGAGGCAGAAGGATCTCTGCCCTTAGGTGTGGTGAATTGGTTGTTTTTAATGACACCACATTGATCTGCTAATTTTAAGAAAACAGTCTTGGAAGAAATACTTTGTTCCCAGAATCTGGGGATGACACTTGACGAGGGTTAATTTTCTCAGAACTTTGAAAGGCCAAGGGACCCATGGAACCATACCATGTAAGAACTGCATATGCCTCACTGCTCCTTCTTTCAAATACCACCTCTGGAATCCTTCTGCAGGCACAAGGTAAAGTTCTGCATGTTTGCAAAGCTCTTCCATTCTCTCTTAAAAAGTATTGCAATCAGCATGAAGGATGCACCTAAACTGAGTTATCAGAGAAAAGAAGGGTCTCATCAAACAAAAAGGCAACTGTGGGCCAGTTACAATGAGCACTGAAAGAGGAGTCAGAAGGCTTCGATATAAGTCAATGTTACACCACTTAGCAGACTGATCACACTGCCCAGATATTTAGCTGCCCAAAGCTCTGGCTACCTCATCTTCAAAATGGGATGGTGTTACCTACCTCATATGGGAAATTGTCTTGTGAACTTTAAAAGCATTACCTATAGAAGGTATATTTGAACAGGAAGAAGCAGCACAGGAAGAAAAGTGCAAAGAGGAAAGGAATGAGGAGGAGGAGAAATGAGAATCATGGAGGATTAGAAAGGAAAGTTTCCCAGGTCATAAGATGATTCAGCATCGAGGATGGCGCAGGATACAAGCTCCTTGGTTCCCGGGGCTGCTTTCCTTTCACCCCTCCCCACCCCAGCACTCTGCAGAGCCAGTGGTTACAAGCACAGAGTCTGGAACCAGACTGCCTGGGTTAGAATCAGTTACATAACCTCCCAACAGTGTAACCTTGGGCAAAATACTTCTGTGAGCCTCCATTTCCTCATCTGTACAATGGGGTTAAAGGTAGGAACTGTCCCATGGGATTGTTATGGCTTAATAAGGCTAGGAGGCTATGTAGATATTAATATATCCAGTATCCCATCAAACTAGTTTATTAGTTCCACCCTGTGTGGGCTTTTATTTTTCAGTGTTGTTCTTGGCTCTGGAATGAATTCCAACTGGATTCTGTTAGGGGATTCCCCCATTATCCTATTCATTTCAGCTCAACTTGCAACATCAAGGCTAAGGAGGTTCTGCTGCCAGAAGATTCTCCCTTTGGAAGCCCCACCCCTTCTTGATGATGATGATGATGATGATGTAAACGCAGGCTGAGCTGAAGCTGTTACAGAGTGAGGACTCTGTGTCTATGGTAAGTGCAAGACGACCTACATTTCCCTTCTGCTGACAAGCATCCCAGGCCTGGGTGCCCCGGTGCCTTTTCTTAAATCAAAAGAATATTGAACTCATTATGTTCAAGCACAAGTTATCCTTCATCGGTCAATTTGTCTGGGTCAACCGTTCTCGAATATTTATTCTGGACATCTAAAAGATAGGACATCCAACGGTCCGTCTCCAATATTACAGCTGCCGCTCATTTTGTTATCCTAAGACGATATTCCGAAACCAGGCCATTCAAATGCAATTATTAGGTACCAATGCAGTATCTTCCATCAGAGCAGTGGAAGGAATCCAAAGTCAGTCCCTGGGTGCCAGTAAACAGGAACAATAGGACCCATCTCTATATGAAGGTGCCAGGTTTACCAAGCACATTTACTTGCACTCTCTCTTTTGAGCATCACACTCTACAGCTCTGTGGGAGACGTAAAGATTTTAAGTTCCTCTTTAAGGAGAAGAGAATTGGGGCTCAGAGAAGATAGATCATTATTCAAAGATCTAATGGAGAAAGAAAAAAGCCTCGAATGTAAATCTTCTGTTGCAGATTGAATTATCTACCCCATCCTCTGCCTTCCTTTCTTCCTTGTTGTGTTCAATAATGGAACTTTAAGCTGTTCTCTCCTCTACCATGAACACAGCAACACCTGATTTTCACACTGTGTCTTCACCCCAATTTCTCCCTTCATTCCGTGTGACTAGCAGCCAATACCCTCTGCCTCTAGGCCCCTTGACCTACTCCATCCCTATGATCTCCACCCTCTCCCTCCTCCAGCCCCTCTTTCCTAGTTACTCCTAGCATGTGTCATTTCCCAAAGCCCCTCTAACTCTGACATATGTGAAAATATTCCAGTCTTGGACTCATCCATCACAACACCTACTCTCTACCTCTTCAAGACCTCCAGGCCCATGAGGATCTCATTTCCCTTTATCCACGATCTACTGTCTTCACTTCTTTCTGGATCAACTTAGATCCAATGATCCATCCCTACGTTTACTTTTGGCCACTACTCTTAACTCCTTTACCCAATTGTTCTTCCATCTTGTCCCTTGGCAAACCCCTACCTGTTTGAACCTACATCCACCATCTTTGCTCTTACCTCGAATGTTAAGTTCTTTTGGAGAACAATAGCCCAGGTGCCCAGACTACAGTCATTATCAATTGAGGGTTAGCAACGTTATCAGAGCCCTCGGGGCTTCCTGGTGATCCTTTTGTATTTCCTTAATCAGATCCTTCTACCATTCTGCAGACTAACGATTTCAAAACACTACAAACTCTTTTTGGCACTCCCGCAAGGCCTCCGTGCTCAGAGATTGGTTTCACATCCCACTTCACAAAGAGAACAGAGGCCATCGGAAGTCCTTTCAAATCCTGAGTGAAATCAATAGATTTGCACCTACATCCCCTCTTTCCTTTCTTTCTTCCTATTTAAGCTGAAAGCTGCCCCTCCTTTTACCTCCATCTATGCTTTACCTCCCTCCCTGCCTCTTCGGGAATTGCTCCATCACAAATAACCTCACTCAGACCCTCAGCCCCAGCCTCTCCCTTTCTTAATGGTCTCCTCCCTTAGAAGCCAAAGAACAACAACAAAAGCTCTTCCCTTTATTTCACATCTCTGCTCCCTTTCTTGTTATGCTTCTTTAAAAAAAAAGTCTACTTCCTTGCTTCTCACTTCTCAGCCCACTGCAATCTGGCTCCTGTCCCCAACATTACATTTAAACATCTCTTGCCAAGGTCAAGATTTTAAACACAAAAGGCTATTTTCAGTTCTAACTTTATATTCTCCATCAGAACCCATGGCCCCTGATTACCCACACCTCCCTCCTTAAAACATTCATTTATTTGAACTTCCATGGTACCAGACGTCCCTGGCTTTCCTCCTGTACCACAGGCCAGTCCTCAACTTCTCAATGCTTTTCTCTGCGCATGCTAAACAAGCTCCCCTGAGTGAACACATCCTTAAGGGCCATCTACAATGACTATTGGTAACCTGATGGCTCTGAATACCATTTTTTTTTTTTTTATCCAAGGGGCAGAACCATCTATACAACTGCTTACCAAGTCTCTATTTGGATGTTACAGCTAGTTTAAATTTAACATTTGCAGAGCTGACTCATCATGCTCAATCATACACAACCCCAAAGTGTCCTTGCCTCGCAGGGCTGCCTATCTTGATGAAAAGCACCACCGCCCACACAACTGACCAAGTCAAAAATGTGCCCCTTTTCTTTTTCCTATTTAACCTAGATCCAGTGACTCAACACTTAAGCTATGATCTTGCCACGTCCCTTGCTTCTTGAGTCTTCCTGGCTTTTCAGCCTTCAAATCCCAATACTGAGTTTTCCATCTCCTTAAAATACCTCAATGTATAATTTCATTTATATGACATTCTTGAAATGATGAAATCACAGAGACAGGAAACAAAGTGGTGGCTGCCAGAGGTTAGGGATGGCAGGGGAGAGGAGGAAGGCATGATGAAAAGGGACAGCACAAGACATCTTTGTGATGATGGAACTGCTCTGTGTCTTGATGGTGGTGGTAGTTACAGGAATCCACATGTGCGATAAAATGACTCAGAGTGGTATACATGCATTGTCCCAATATCAAGCTCTAGGGTTTGATATTATGTCATAGTTATATGAAATGTAACCATTTGGGGAAAACTGAGTGAAAGGTACATGAGACCTCTCTGTACTATCTTTGCAACTTCTTGACTATTTCAAAGTTAAAATTAAAAATTAAAAATTACATGGATCTCAAATCCTCATTGATGCTACTTTAGTCCAAGACACACTCCTTTCTTACCTGGGGCACTGCCGTAGCCTTCTATTTCCCTGCCATCTGTTTTGCACCCTCTCTCAACTTTTCTCTGTCCATCGATTCTCTCCATTTTAGCAGGAATCACCTTTCCTTCTTTTTCTTTTTTTTAATATTTTATTTATTTATTTGAGAGAGAGTGCACACGCACACAAGGGGGGAGGGGCAGAGGGAGAAGGAGAAGCTGACTTCCCACTGAGCAGGGAGCTGGACATGGGGCTTGATCCCAGGACCCTGGGATCATGACCTGAGCTGAAGGCAGATGCTTAAGCAACTGAGCCACCCAGGCACCATGCATGGGGTGTTTTTAAATATAGAATAAAGGAGTCACCTTTCTAAGATGACAACGTGACATGCTCTGCATCTGAGCAAAATCCTCTAAAGAGCTCCCCATTGTCCTTAGGACCTGGTTCCTAACTTGTGTGCTGAGATGCTACAGAGGACCACGGCAAACTCACAGGGACATGGGGATATTATAAATGTTCAAGAGAAATGAGAGATACTTGACATTTATTGGGCATCACAAAAACTACTAACCTGAAGTGGTTTACAGTTTCAACATTAAAACACATCCATTCCTTTCATATGGCATACCTTCGTTAAGGTGGGTTTTTGGCAGAACTACAAAGTATTGCAGAAAAATGAATGAGGAATAGGAAATGAGGGTGGCAGTATCCAACTGCAAGATTTAAGAAGCAGACACTGTGATTATTTCACAGTGATTATTGTGAATATTTAAAATCAAAATATTGCTTTTTCTTTAGGTTTGCATGCATCGTTTTTCAAATGGCCACTAAACTTTGGGGGACATAAATATTTCATTAAGCTGTTCAGACCTAACTCCTCAATAAACAGAATTAGGATTTCCCTGGCCTCCAGGAACCATAACAAAATCACTGAGAGAATTTTGAAATGAGAAAGTGTGGAAGGCACCAACTTAGGATAAATAAAGTGCAAAGTCTTTTCTAGAACATACATCGAGCTCCATGATCCAACCCCCGACTCACTTCCCTGGCCTGCATGCGAACATTTTCTCTGCCTGTCATTCAGAGTAAATTACTGCAGACCCCAGAACAAGTCTGTCTCTTTCTGGACATGACCTCAAAACACACACACACACACACACATGCACATACACACACAACTCTACTTTCCTATACCTAATTCCTACTGTCCAGATCTCAACTTAAAAAAAAGAAAGAAAAAATCCTCTTCTTGAAATCCTTATTTATACTAGCACTCCATGTTAATCGTCTTCCCCTGCACTCCCCCTAGGAGGGAGCAATTTGACTCCATACCCTCCATCTCTGGCCAGCTACCTACAGTGCTCCTAAAGGCACAGAAGAATATTGCTTTGTTGGTATCAGAGGCTCATGCAGTTCCTGCACAAGGTAGAGACTTATATATGTCGACTTCATGCACTGGTGAGCAATTCCTTCCCAAATCAGACAATCCCAAACCATTTAGTCGTGCCAGAGACTTCCAGATCCTTTGTATCCAGTTCCTTCTTTCTCACACAAACCACACCCTCCATAAATAGGATCTTACACCCGATGTCATGCTAGAGTCACAAAGAGGATGTCCCGAGTGCTTAGGGAGGGCGGCTGCACCTTGCTACTGTTCTCTGAACCACATGCCTACAGTTTGAAAAACAGGAGATTTACTCCCACCACACAAACAGACCCCATTCTGAAACGCTGCTGATGGCTGGAAGGTGCTTGGGTGAAAAGCCATGCCTGGGGGGATGAACGTCCCCTGAGCATTACACATCAAAGACAACCTGGGGGGCACCGAGCGGCGGGAACTGGAAGATGAGATGTTGCAGACAGCTCCCATCACCTGGGCTGATTAATAAATGAGACACTTGCAAATCATGGGATGCATACGGTTTACACGAATCCATGCATGCTAATGGCTTAAGGCTACCTTGCCAGTATGTAGGCCTCTGGATTCCTGCTATATGTGCCTCAGGGCATCAGAAATCTTTCTGTTCCTTTTTATCTTCCTCTAAACAAGTGTCTTCTTAGTCGAAGAATGGAACCAATGCTACCACCCTAGGACACCTAACCTACAAGCACCCAGATCGAGTTCGCCTCTTGTTGTTGGAGGTCCCTGCCACTGAATTTCCAGGGAAAATGTTTAACTACCAGTCTTCAAAGCGCTTGCTCTGTGCTAACTATGATCATATGTTATCTTCTTAAATCTTTGCAACAATTATGGGATGTATTCCCATTTCACAGATGGAGAAGTTGAGGTCAGAAAGTTTAAGTAACAGACCCAGGACCTCACGGTCCAGGATTCAAACCAAGATCTGCCTGAGTCTCAAGACTTGCTGCCCATTGCTCAGGGATAGCGACTGGTTTAGCTTCACAGAAGCTTAGATACTGACTTGGGGCTGGAAGTTGCCATGGAGGTTTGCAGAGGTTTGCAGAGACAAGCCAGGTACAGATAAAGGGTGGGATGCAAAGCTTTCCTCCAAGCCAGTCTGGGAATCCACCGCTAATGAGACTCAGTAATTCTTATGCCCAGGAGGAAGGCCTTGCGAGATAAAGAAATTGCCTGGAGGCAGAAGCCTGGGTATTCTGGTTCCTTTCATAAGGGATACAAAGGTATCCAGCAGCTGCCGAATTGTACATTTAAAAAAAAAAAAAAAAAAACCACACCGTGCCAAGAATGGAATTGGGGCAGGTAGGCCTGGATGCAGCCCAGGAAGGGAGCTGCCTGACGGGTAGGTCTGGAGCAGCTCTGTCGGTGGCATGGAGTCGTACTTGGGAGTTAATGAACTCCATCTTTATTGCCTCTGTCTTGGCTTCAGCGCTCCCTTCCTCTCCCTTGAATTACTGCCACCGCTTCTGAACCCTTCCCTCCTACTCCTTTCCACGCATTCTGCCCGTTGCTGCCAGAGCGATATTTCTAAATGCATTATCAGCCCATGTCAGTCTCCTGCTTCAAACCCTTCAGCATTTTCCTGTTGCCCAAATCAGGAAAAGCACAGGTTCTAACATGCTTAACCAGAGCCCATGGCAAACTCTGAGAAGCAAACAGCACAGCTGTCCCCTGTGCCCCAAATGACCACGATACGGACCCAAAGTCAGTGTATTTCAGACAGGAAGGCCCACTCCATTGGCGGAGGCTGAAATCACTTTAGTTGGTAGGGAGCCACATTTTAAAAAATAAATGAACCAGGGGCACCTGGGTGGCTCAGTCGGTTGGGCACCTGCCTTCGGCTCAGGTCATGATCCCAGGGTCCTGGGATGGAGCCCCACATTGGGCTCCCTGCTCGGCGGGGAGCCTGCTTCTCCCTCAGCCTCTGCCTTTGCCCCTCCTCCCCGCTGCCCCCAGCCCCCAACGTCCCCTTCTTGTGTGCTCTCGATCTCAGTCTCTCTAATAAATAAATAAATAAATAAATCTTTTTTTAAAAAAAATAAATGAATCAGAAAGGAATAGACAGTACTAGAATGGAATAGAAAATATCAAAATACATCACACGTATAAGGTTAAGTATTTTTTTACGAATTTTCATTTCGATCGTGTATCTGTATCTCTTTCTATAGGTTTAATAAGTATCAATGTAAAAATAAATTTAAGCGTGAGTTAGGGTTAAGAAATGTAAAGACAAAAGAAGGAAAAAACATTGCTCTAAATAAGGGTCCAGTAATACTCTGACAATGTGCTAGAGTTTGAGTTTGGTTGAAACCAATTTGCCATTCCAAATTTCTTTCATTGTTGCCTCCGAGTTGCTATCCAGCCTTCTGTTGTACATCACTGCTACTCAAAACACACACACACACCCCTATAGATCTGAGGTTCCTCCCACCTCTTGTTTTCGCAGGCACTACTCTGTCCGCCTGGGCTACTTTTCTCCCGGCTGTCTTCTCACAAATTCCTACTCCTCCCTGAAGACTGAGTTCAATACCCTTTCCTCTAGGATGCCTTCTTAGACTTGTCTTTTCCTCCCATCCTTCCCCCCGTCACAATCCTAGTGCTAGGGCAAGTTCCCCTCCCCCTCCACAAACAGAGCCCCAAGGGCAGGGTTCAGCCAGGGAACTCAGCACAGGTACTGTGCTTTATTTGTCTTTGGTCAGTTTACCCCAAGATATCATGGATTCCTTGAGGGGGAGGATTAAGGGTTCCTCTTCCAATCCCCAAGGGAACGGTGCAGGGCCAGTTGGTAGGAGTCTGGAGATCGGTAAACATTTTTCAAATGAATGCGTAAGCTACAGGTGCTCCAGATCATGGATCCAGTCCCTGTGTCTTCTTTGGCCAAGGTTTGGAGCGTGGACTCTGAAGCTGCAAGGGCTTGTCTCTCTTTTCCAAATTTCCCCAGTCCCAACAGGGAATTTGTGTCAGTCGCTCCACCTGAGGGAAGTGTGCAAGCCTGTCCATTTTCAGACCCTGCTCCCGACTCAAGCTGGACAACGGCTCGGCCACGATTGAAGAAAACTAAGGTTTGCAGCTCACGAAGTCAGTTCAGTAACGGCATGGGAGCAAAGAGGTAAAGCCCAGCAAAGGTACCAATTTGGTAGCAATAGAGCTATCGTTCTTGGAAGGGGAAGATCAATTTTAAATAATCAACACAAAACATCTCTGAATTGACACCAAGTGGCCCGGGAAATGTTTGCAGTATATCCTTCCCCATACCTCTCTATTCAGGGAGAACTTGAGCAGAAATTTGGATTAAATGAGGGATAATGTAGGGGGAGGGCACAAGGTATTGGTTCTCACCAGTGACGCCAGCCTCTAAGTGGCTGAAATTGACAACTATAAACCTGAGACATTGTCCCGTTCTCATCTTCTTTCATGCCTACTGGGCATGCTCTAAAAGGGATAAAAGGTTATCTGTTCACCCACTGGGTCCAAACTGGTTGTTAAGGACTCAAGCCGTGTATAGCCAAACCTCGCAATGGTGCCTAAACATCTCACTTCCTAGGGAATTCTGTAGTCAGAGGAGAAACCCACCAGATCTCCCAGATCTCCTGAAGGAATGGAGATTGTTTTTTCTGGAGAGGAGAACTGATTTCCTATTTAAGGGAAGCACAAACTGATTCACCTTCCTGAATGCATTAACTTCTACTCTGGTCTGAGGCCATGTCTTAAAATATACAAAATCCCTTCCCCTTTGGCCCCGCAGCCAGACTGGGAACCTGACCATGACACTGATGCCTATATTGTAACCATTCCAACTCAGACGCGTGAAGACCAAAAGCTAAGACTATTTATTCTGATATCCTTCTCACTGCCCCTTTTCCTTTTTTTTTTTTTTTCCAAAAATACTTGCTCTGGAGCAGAATTTCTCAACCTCCACACTACTGACATTGTGTGTCAGATGATGCTTTGCTGCAGAAGGCTGGCTGTACGTTGCAGGCCATTTAGCAGTGTCCCTGATCCCTGGCCTCACCCCATTAAACGCCGGTAGCAGGCCCCTCCACAACCAAATGTGACAACCCAAATCCCCCCGGACATTTCTGAATGTCCCTTTAGAGAGCAAAATCACCCGATTGGCAATCATTGCCCCAGGCCAGTGGTTCTCCCATCCGAACTAGACCAATGAAATCAAAATATCAGAAGAAGGACCCAGGCACTGGTATTGTTTAAAAGCTTTGCAGGTAACTCTACAGTGCACCGCTTCTTTGCAATGTGGAATCCAGGTCTTAGCTCACTCCTCGACCGTGGCTCCGGCCTCTGTTGAGGTCCCTATCCCTATACAACAGGCGGGAATGCCAAATTCAGGAATAAGAAATAGTAGCTCAAAAATTTAGGAAATGCAAAGGGAAAGAATGAAAAAAAAATAAAGAGAAGGCTACTACCTTTGACGGGGAAACTGAGGCTGCTGATTCCTTCCCTCTCAGTCGTAAGCCGGGATAGGGCAGACTTAGACTAAAGTGTTCAAAGGGAAAGCTGGATGCGTAGGGGGGCTTCCTCGGCCAAGTGCCAGCTTCCAAGCTAAAGAGGTGTCCCTTTAAGAGTGCTTTGACCCAGGCTGGTGTCCAAAGGAGAGACACTCAAAGCCAGGTAGAGCCAGCAATCCTTACACCTGCCCTCCAGAATTCCAATACTTGTGAGAATAAGAGGTTGTGTGGTCAAAGAGATTTGGTCAAATATTGTTAATGTGTATCATATATATATATATATATATATATATATATATATATATATATGCATATAAAATTTGGGAGGCAATGGTTAATTAAACACACAGGCTCTGGAATCCCCTTGCCTATGCCATATCGTACTCTCCCAGAAACTAGCTCTCCTTCCTTGGACAAGTTCTATACAGAGAAAATAATAAAACCTACTGGACAAGATGATGGGAAGGATCAATCAGTTGGAATAATGTATACACAGTGTGTTCATGCTAGACACTTGGTAAGTTTTCAATGTTAGCAATTCACTTATCATCATTGTTACTGTTAACTATGGGATCTTTTTTTGTTGTTCCAGAAAACACCTTTTAACACTGCATTGAACTAGAGTTCTGTGTAATCTACTTGAGGAAACGCCGATTTAGATTGAATTTTCCTACACTAATAGAAATATAACCCTTGCGCTATGTGATATTAAGATTCTATCTGGAATCTGGAGGCTGGTGGTGTCAGGTTCAACCACAAGCATCCTGAGAGGTGCAGTGGTGGACTTCTCCCTTACTGCCACCTGTCTGTAAGCTCCTTGAAGGCAGTCCAGGCTACCTTGTACTTTATTGGTTCCCCAGGGCACAGCATCTGGCATACCTAGGTACCCAACAGATACTCTTGAATGATTTCTGGATAAGGAGCGCATCTCATTCACCTCGGGGAGACCAACCACCCCCGCCCCGCCTCCCGCCACATTCATTCAGCCAAGTAGCTTTACCACAAAACCTACTGTGGATATTTTTGTGAAATACATCAGGGAACCATTAGAATATCAGATTAGAAGTGAGAGTCATGCAAGTCTGAAATAAATGTGAAAGACAGTTAGGCAATCAGACTTGGTTTCCCAAGATTTGATTTACACTCAACTTTCACGTACTTATTTAGGGCTCAGAGGAAGGCACACCAGGAGCCACAAACCACTTGCTCAGCAACCTGCAGGGAAAACCACTCAATATGAAACCATCTCTCATGGAACTGCTACAGTTTGCAATTACTGATGAGCTCAAAGTCAGGAAAAAATAAACAGAAAATAAAACATAAAAAGGCAGGAAACAACTTTGGACCAAACTGACTTTTTTTTTTTTTTTTTTTAGCAGCAACTATGAAGAGACCAAAATGACTTCTAAATTATCTCGAGAACAAAAGAAATAATTTCTAGTAATGCCATCAGCCATCTGAGATGAAAGGGTAAATTCGGATTTATACAGGTCCTGCAAAATTCCAAGCTCTAAATGTTTGATAGCAATGTTACTTCGCACCACAAGCACACAAGGCATTTCATAGGAGCTCCAGTTTGCAAATAAGAAACCTGAGCCTCAGAGAGATTGTAACTTGCCCAGGGGCAGAGGGAGTTTCTCCACACTTGATGATAAACCAGGTAACTAAAAACTAGAGAGAATCATGACAGCATAAGGTAAGAGCTCCCGTTGTGGGGTCTCAGAGACCCGCTTCTGGTTCCCAGCCGAGACACTTCTCATGACAATGGACACGTCTTGTGACGTGGACAATTTGCTTAGCCTCTTGGCGCCTATGTTTTCTTATTCATAATATGGGCAATAAGAGCATTTCCCGGGCGCCTGGGTGGCTCAGTTGGTTAAGCGACTGCCTTCGGCTCAGGTCATGATCCTGGAGTCCCGGGATCGAGTCCCGCATAGGGCTCCCTGCTCAGCGGGGAGTCTGCTTCTCCCTCTGACCCTCCTCCCTCTCATGCTCTCTGTCTCTCATTCTCTCTGTCTCAAATAAATAAATAAAATCTTTTAAAAAATAAAAAATAAATTAAAAAAAAAGAGCATTTCCCTCCCAGAATGACTGTATTGAATGACTAATGTATGTATGGGCTTAGCAGAAAGTGAAAATCAATGATTTTATTCGAATGATGATTTAGAACCTTAATGAAAAAAAAATTTGCTGATAGAACATTTAAACTGTACAAAGCATTCTCACGTGAACTTTACCTCATTTGACCTGGTGGGTAGGATAGACAGACATCATTATCCCTTCCTACAGAGGAGCAAATTGAGGACCTGAGCACTTCCTTATCCACTCCTCTCCATGGAATGATAACTGTGTGCTTACTGATTCTTGTTTTGCTTCTACCCTCCACCCTCAACTCTGAGTTTGGTGGAGGACAGGGTGGACCCTACTGGTTGTGCATGTGTGTTTGTGTGTGTGTGTGCACGCATGTGCACTTCATTGTTTTCTTTTGGTCATATCTGTATGACCAAACCATGGCACAGCTCACGGCATATGACTGGTGCTAAATTCTATGAGTGAATGATCCATAGAATGCATTGGCCGAGGATGAGAAAGCCAGAAACTGGCCCCAAAATAAACAAAGCCCGAGTCTCCAGACCCCCAGGTCCAGTCCTCTCCACTACCCCAGGCAATACCTTCTGAGGACAGTATTTCATGGAATCATGGAATTTCAGAAAAGGCGAGGACCTTGAAGATCACCTTGGCTAACACTCTCATTTTACAGACGACGAAACAGAAGCTCCCAAATTCCATTACCTGGGCCAAAAGCATGCACGAAGGAGGCAGAAGAGGTGGGCCAGTGCCCAGGTTCCCTGACTCTGAGATCAACAATGCTGGCAGGTGCACGCAGAAAATCCCCCAGCCTCCGTGCATCAGCTCAGACTTAGGCAAGAGAGAGCGTGTGCCTCGTGCACCTAAATCACTGCTTGTACACATCTTATTGCTTGGCTTGTGAAGCAACCCGAGAAAAGGCTTCTGCTGGGATTTTACAAGAAAAACTCCCCTTCTTGCCATTGGCACCAACTCCCGTCCCGAGTCTATGAGCTGAAACCAGCCTCTGTGTGCATGTGCATGAGGAAAGAAATGGCCTTAACCCACTTAAGGGAGGAGAGGAGACCTCCCCTCAGATTTTTTCTGAAGCTCCTAGATCAGCCTGGGGCCCAGCATGAGGGCAGGGTGGGGGGAACTTGGCCAAAGCTGGAGGGCTAGGGCACCTCCATAAGGCTGGCTGTCTAGCACAAGCCAGTGTGGCACGTTCCTGGAGAAAAGCCTTGCTGTCATGATGCCAATGTCGAGTGTTTAATGTGCTAGGTCTACATGAGCACACGGGAAGACACAATGGAAATCACCAGAAGACGCTGCTTTCATGCTTCAACAAAGCAGCATGCGGTGAGGACAAAGTCACTTGACAACCGCCCTCAGGAGCATGTCCTAGTGGCTTTGGCTCTGGTCTGAACCTGGCCTGGAGAGGCACACGTGTCTCTGGGTACTTATCTGCATGTGTGCCCATGTGCTGATCAGGATAGGAACCCCACCTGATCTTTGCACGTAGTAGGTTCCAAATCAATGCTGATGGTATTAATGATCTCCCAGTTATATCTACCCTGCACTTTTTTCTTTGTAGCACTTATTGTGTGTGTGTGTGTATGTGTGTGTGTTTAATTAATGTCAGTCTTTCCTAGGAGAGCAGGGACCATGTTTGTTTTACTCATCATTGTATCATCTGCCCCAAACACGGTGCTGGGCCTCTAGCTGGTGCTTCATAATTATTGGAGGATTAAATAAAGGAAGGAAGGAATAACTAGATGACCAAGGGGCCTGACTTCTGGGTCAAACTCCAGCATTTAATTAACCACGTGACCTCGGTTAAATCTTATACTTAATTTTAGAACTAGAAAGCATCCTAGAAATCAGCCTGTAGGATGAAGGCACACTTTGCTTTAGCAGTGGGACCCAAAGGCAAGCATATGGAACATCAGAACACGAAAGCAGAAGAGTGAGACTTTCGATTGTACTGTATAAGTGCTGTGTAAGGCTGGGGGGATCCTGCCTGGTCACCCTCCCACACACAGAAGCTTGCCTGTCTTCCCACACTACAGCGGCTTTTATGACTTCTTTCATCGATCCTCAAGATTTCAAAGAGCATAGATTGAAAACCACTGATGTATATCAAGGCTACCATTTGATGGGTGAGGAGGGTGGGATACAGGAGAGGAGGGAGTTCGCCTAATGTCACAAGACCGGTGCCCAGAAGGAGTTAGTATCCAGATGTCCTGACCCCCAACCTCATTAACAACCTTCCCTTTCTTAGCTCTCTCTAAAACCAACCCCAAATGTTTACAAAGTGGTTGTGAGGAAAAATGTCTGCAAGAGCCCTTCCAGAGCTCGGGAACACTCTATGTGTAGACACCATGCTGGGGGAGCCGGATGGCACAGCATCTGGAAGGAGGGCTGTGGGGTCAGGCGGGTCCATGCTTGGACCCCAGCTCCATTCCTTATCACATGGACGAGTTGGGGCCAGGGACTCAGCCTCGCCAAGCCCTGGTTTTCCGATCTGTAAAATGCCAAGGCACTGCTCACCTCACAGAGGTTGTTGTGAGGAGTCAATGGCATCCTTTCACGGCCCATCATTAAGTGCTCACTGTTAAGCTATTGTAGTTCTACTCAGAGTATCCATGTGAGTCTAGGGGTATTTCAACAGTCATCACTAGCATATGTTAATCATCCACCATGCACGATAGCTCCCTTCTAAAACCCAAGCAAGGCCACCATGTTAGAGCATTACTACTCATCTTCAAGCCCACGTATCCCCTGGGTCTAGCACAGGGACAGGCTTACAGCTAACAAACATTTGTAAATAATGAATGGATGCCATTAGTTCTATGGATTTATAGTCAGACATTGTTTCCGGTCCGGGATCCATCATTTTTCGGCTGCATGACTTTATTTAAGTCAGTCATCTTCTGATCTTTAAAAAGGAAATGTGAACCCCAGTCACCCAACTTTAAGGCGTCCTCAGGAGGCCCACATGGAAGCGAAAGCCAACACATCAAACCAAGATGTTATCGTCTGACAAAATGCAAACAGGGTAAGATACCTGGATCTCTACCACTTGTTCTGTTCCCTTAAATCCTCTGGCTCAGCTTGCATCTTTCCCGGTACCTGAGACTTCAGATACCAGTATGTTCTGTCGAGTCATCAGGGAGTGCCCACGTTTGGTTTACACGTGTTCACAAAGAGCAGTGGCTATATTACACCAGAAATTATGCCAAGGATCCAAATTAATAACGATAATAACGGTAACGATAGTTATTATCGTTCTTAGGTGATTTAGGAATAGTTCTCCCAAGGACTGGTCTTCTGAATCAATAAATATATTTTAAAGATTTTATTTATTTATTTGACACAGAGAGAGAAAGCACAAATAGGCAGAGGCAGGCAGAGGGAGAGGGAGAAGAAGACCCCCCACTGAGCAGGGAGCCTGACGTGGGGCTCGATCCCAGGGCCCTGGGATCATGACCTGAGCCGAAGGCAGCTGCTTAACTGACTGAGCCACCCAGGCGCCCCAATAAACAAACTTTAAAATTCTGAAATTCTCTTTTGGAAGAAAGTCTCCTTATTTTCCACCCCTGCTCTCCTTCCCCCTTTCCTGCACACCCCATATCCATGCTTCCTTGTGTTCCTGCTTTCTATCATGCCCAGAGGACCTTCCCTCAGTAACTCTGATCACTCAGCACCCTTCAAGGCTCATCTGTGAACTCTTTCATAGATGGAAACTTGCAAAGCCTCAGCCACTATTCAAAGTAGGATTAGAATATTCAGCATAAAGTCACATCCCCAGTCTACGATGCCAATAAATGTGCAAAGGAGACATGCCCATTGTCCTAACAAATACACAGAAGTCTTACGACCTAAATGCTTGCTTTTTCAGATGCAGGGTCCTTTCCTCCACCATGCTTCCTGGTTTTCCCATTCTAACTAGCCCAGAAGGTTAAGGGTATACTCCTTCTTCCTTGACCTTAAGACAAAGACTACACCTCTAGAGAGTTTCTTGCATTCCCCAATTCATTTAAGTCCACAACTTTTATTGTGTGCTTCTGATACACGGAGGAACAAAAATCACTTGAGGGATCCAGGAATGAATTGCATATAAGTCCTGCCCTCAACGGGTTTCTAATTGGGTGAGAAAGAAACGCAAAGAAACACTCTAACTTCAGATGGTTTAAAACTAAAGAGACGTAAGTGTAGAGAGCTGTGAGATATCAAAGAGAGGGTGAAAGAGCTCAATGGGGGAGAATCTAAGATGGTTTCAAAGAGGAAAACACTTTGGGCTAAGTCCTTTTTGGGTGAGTGGCATTCCAACAGGTCAAGAACCAAATCAGGAAAGGTTGTTCACTGAGTGTCCCTACTTGTTTGCAGATGTGTGAATATTTTTGGGTAGGATGTTGGTATGTTAATAGCATTTGCCAACAACACTACTTATATCTGATGCGGTTGACTGAAAATTCTGTGACTGTGGATGCAGGGTATGAACCCGAGGTCTATCACGTACTGCCTGTGGAACTTCAGGCAAATCGTTTGACCTAGCTGAGGATCAGTGACTTTGTGCGTAAAATGGAGAGAAGAGATAGACTCTACCTCCGATGACTATGACAAAGGCTTAAATGAGAGTGTATGCCAAGTAGTAAGCACCATCCATGCCTGGCACACAGTCAGCATGCAGTAAATGTTAGCTATTCGCTCTTGTCCTTGTCCTTGTTCATCTCTTGTGCAAAGTACAAAAACAAGGTGAAACAACGAATAACAGCCTGCTGAAGGTTCATGATCCCTCTGCCCCGATGTTCCTCCATACTAAGAGGCCCATACCCACACCTGACCCCAAAGAGCCCTCTATGAATGAAAGGCACGGAAGGCGAGGACAAGCTCAACCCAGGTCTTACCTGTATATTTTATATCTGGTTGTAAATCCTTGACGGTGTCTTTCCACAAAGGATAGGTAGCTCCTGGAGTGGTGGAAAGGCCCCCTGTCTGAAATAAGCCAATCAAATTCCTTGGAGACATGTTGGTCTGTCCCAGCTGGTTCCTGGTGGGAGGGCTGCACTGAGATACGGCCCCATACAAACAGGAAGTAGAGGAGCTCAACAAACCTCCAGTTCATGCTTTTCTGCCGGCCTTTTTCCTCTCATTCTTGCTCCATTCTGTGGAGTCCTAAGGAGAAAGAAAAAAAAAAGAGACAGAGAGAAAGAAAGGACGAGAAAGAAAGGGAGACAGGAAAGAGAGAAAAAATAAATAAATAAAATAAAAGGAGGAGAAAGACACACACAAAAAAATGCCGTTAGCTTATCTTCATAATATTACATCAGTCAAGTGTGTTAAGAGTTACGAAAACTAGGGGGCGCCTGGGTGGCTCAGTCGTTAAGCATCTGCCTTCGGCTCAGGTCATGATCCCAGCGTCCTGGGATCGAGTCCCACATCGGGCTCCCTGCTCCGCGGGAAGCCTGCTTCTCCCTCTCCCACTCCCCCTGCTTGTGTTCCTGCTCTTGCTGTCTCTGTCAAATAAATAAATAAAATCTTCAAAAAAAAAAAAAGATTTACGAAAACCAGGATCGTCTCTGGTGAAGAGCATGGCCCCTCCAGAGATCTGGGCTCACGTTCCTGCTTTGCCCATCACGTGTTGCATGAGCATGGACCAATGCTTTGCCTCATAGGGATGCAGCCTCCTCATGTGCACAGCAGACGATGGACTTAGATGCCTCTATCTTGGCTCTTGTCACATCATACATGTTTCAGGCAAATGTGTTTGAAGAATGAATGAAATGAATGGAGGCAGATCCTGAGTCCCATACGACCAGTGAGGGATGTGGAGACAGGTGCACATGCAACCAGAGAATTCACTGTTGAAGATTCCGAGCCTCAAGGTTTCCTGGTGTTCAGAAGGGAAACTAAAGGCCAAGGGATCAGGTGGGGTCTTGCTCACCTCTTCTTTTGTGCGGGGTTCGTAGCATAGCACCCTGGTGCCGTGTTGGAGAAATATGTAAGACAAAGGGAGAGCTGGGGTGGAGGCTTTTGTGGGGAGGAGAGAAGAGAGACCATGGGACATGCTTAGCCTCTGGACACTTACAAGTTTGTATTCTCTCCTCATTTTTTTTTTTTTTAAGATTTTATTTATTTGACAGAGAGACACAGCGAGAGAGGAAACACAAGCAGGGGGAGTGGGAGAGGGAGAAGCAGGCTTCCCGCCGAGCAGGGAGCCCGATGCGGGGCTCGATCCCAGGATGCTGGGATCATGACCTGAGCCAAAGGCAGACGCTTAACAACTGAGCCACCCAGGCGCCCCTCCTCATTTTCTACTTATTAGCTTATCGAATTCCTTATGCCCCCGACTGTGCTTATTCTAGAAGAGCTTATCTTTTTTTTTTTTAAGATTTTATTTATTTATTTGACAGAGAGAGACACAGCGAGAGCGGGAACACAAGCAGGGGGAGTGAGAGAGGGAGAAGCAGGCTTCCTGCGGAGCCGGGAGCCCGATGCGGGGCTGAATCCCAGGACCCTGGGATCATGACCCGAGCCGAAGGCAGACACTTAACGACTGAGCCACCCAGGCGCCCCTCTAGAAGAGCTTATCTTACTCAACATTGAAAGGCAGCTTTGAATCCAGATTCCATGAATTATGAACGGTATCATTTCAGGCAAGTCACTGAACATCCCCATGTCTCCCTTCCCCCGTCCATAAAACGTGGTGAGCATTAGCACCTCGTGTGAGAATGGACTGACATAATTTATGTAAAATGTCCCACCCAGTGCTTGCCATTTATTAAGTGCTCAATAAATGGCATCAATGATGATGAGGCTAATGACAATGATGAATGATGGCACTAATCCTGTCCACTTAGTTTCTGCTGGGAGTGTCTCTGTGCACAGTCCCCATCACCCTGACGAAGTCCTCTTTCTTTTCTTTTTTTTTTTTAAAGATTTTTATTTATTTATTTGAGAGAGAAAGAGAATGAGAGAGAGCACATGAGAGGGGGGAGGGTCAGAGGGAGAAGCAGACCCCCTGCCGAGCAGGGAGCCCGATGTGGGACTCGATCCAGGGACTCTAGGATCATGACCTGAGCCGAAGGCAGTCGCTTAACCAACTGAGCCACCCAGGTGCCCCCTATTTATTTTCAGTAGCCAGCTGAGCTCTGGCCCTCAAAAGTCATTTCCTGTTTCTATTTCTCTCAATAAGTGTTAGTTGGGGGCGCCGGGGTGGCTCAGCCGGTTAAGCACCTGCCTTGGGCTCAGGTCGTGATCCCAGGGTCCTGGGTTCAAGCCCTGTGTAAGGCTCCCTGCTCAGTGGGGAGTCTGCTTCTCCCCCTCCCCCAACCGCCCCCCCACCTCAAATAAATAAATAAAATCTTTTAAAAAAAGTGTTAGTTGTTCCTTTCTCACAGCTCTGGTTGTTCATTCTGTGCAACTGTATGTTAGTCCTTAGTATCTTTTCTTATACTTGTTTCTGGGTCTGCTTTCCTCTTTGGCTTCAACCGGCCAGAGCCTCTGAAAGCAAGCAGCCTCTACACATGGCTAGCTGTGTGACTCAGGACAATCGCGTCCTCTCTCCAGATCTGAGAGTTTTAGGTCTACCGTTTAAAGACGGCGAGGACACATTCTGTCAAGTGTAAAACCACACATAAACATGAAGATACGGGACACCTTAGTTGTCTACTCTCCCAGCTAAAAATGGGAAGAAAGCAAAGCTAAGAAAGAGAAAAATCCGAAAAGACAGAGATGTGAATTTCCTCCCCAACGGGCTCTTTCCCTCTGTGGTCTGATCCACCATTTTATTATGGGGAGCTGCAGAGATCTGCTTGGCACGGCAAGCCCCAGCTGTCAGGGGCAAAGGCCAGAGGCGCGGGAGCCGAGGAGTGGGCTGGCGGAAGCGGTGGCCTGAAGTTTTCTTCAGAGCCTGAAACAAAGCCATCCGTGTCGAGTGCAGAACTATAGCAGCTGCAGCTGCCGACCTTCTGCTGGAGCCCACCTGAGTGGCAAGCAGGGGGTGGAGGGGATTGTTCGGAGATCCTGGTGGGGGGCTGCAACGCACGGACAGCACAGCATGCCGCCCATTCAGCCTTCTCCGCGGCTTGGGCTGTGAGTGGGTGCGGGGTGGGAGCGCAGGAGAGAGTGCTTGGCTGAGCAAGCAGAGCACCGCAGCTTGCAAACGGGGAATGAGCCTATCCGTGGAACAGCCAACGTGTGCGCGCACGTGTTTGTGTGTTTGTGTAAGACGGTGAGTTCTCAGCGCACAGTCCTAGAACTAGCCAACATTTGAACCATCTAGTCCACTGTTTCCCAAGGGGCAGCCACGTTGCCCCCCCAAGGGACATCTTTGAGTGTCATGATGGAGGGGGTGCTGCTGGCTTCTAGTGGGTAGCGGTCTGGGATGCTGCTCAACATCCTGCAATGCCCAGGACGGGCCCACCACAAAGGACCCTAGACCCAACAAATGTCAATCGTGCGAAGGTTAAACCCTGGCTAACCCAACTCTTTCGTCAAGATCATGCCTGGGCCAGGCGCCTGTCTTCTAGCTCCTGGCCATCATTCTGTCTCGGCAGGGCAGCGGGGGCAGCGGGTCCATGTGCCTGTGTTTGAGCCTTCTCTGTCGCTGGGGCTTGTGAGACAATCTCCATTCCAGCAAGTGGGGATGAGTGCTTCGTGGAAGAAGTCTGAACATATCTGTTGATTTAGCAAATCACGATAATGCAGAGAACAAAAACGAAATTGAAAATGAAAATGAAAATTGCTAAAGGTGCATTTTAATAGACATGGATATTTTGCAGAACCAGAACAAGGACTGGGATGCATGTTACCGGAATGTCCTATCATGAAGACACTGGGACTCCCATTCTGTAAACAGGCCCATAATAGCACCAACTGTACTGGAGACTCAGGATGATAGAAGGGACCCATGACTGATATGTATTGAGCATCTACTGTGTGTTCGGGGCTAAACAAAAGTCTGTTCTCTTGGTATTAGCCAAAACATCCAGTACAGACTAGATGTTAATAATGGTTTCTTCATGAGGTATGGACAGCTACCCATTTAAGAGATGGGCACTTTGGGGCTTGGAGACACTGAGCGACTTTCCTAAGCTCATAACTCCTGAGCGTTAGATTCAAGATTCTAACTCATGTCCATCCTTTTATAAAGTCTGTATAGTTTCCACTACATTCCCCAGCCTCACCCCACACCCGCTGCAATTAGGTCCCGCCCTCCAGAGAGTCAACATATGGTGGGAGGGTCAAACCCATGCAAGAGGAATTCTGATATGAAATATGCTGTCGTGAAAACAACAGCAACAAAAGACAAACGTCCAGTCAAGGAATAAAGGCCACAGGTTTTGTTTTCAACAAAGAGACCTGGAAGGATCCTATAGAATAGGTGGTATTTGAGCAGGCCCTTAAATAGCATGGGAGGTTTTATTTGTATTTCATTCCAAATCTCAGGTCCAAATGGAGATGTGCTGTAAGTATAAACTACCCACTCCCTGGATTTCGAGACTCAGCAGGAATAAAAAAAGGTAAAATATCTCACTAATATTTATATCAGTTACATGTTGAAATATTACTATTTTGGCTGTAGTAGAGTAAATTAGATGTATTATGAGAATTTCTTTCACCTGTTTCTTTTTAATTGTTTGAATGTGGCTGCTAAAACTTTATTTTTTTTAAAGATTTTATTTATTTATTTGACAGAAAGAGAGCAGGAGAGTACAGGCAGGGGGAGGGGCAGAAGGAGAGGGAGAAGCAGACTCTCCACTGAGCAGGGAGCCCAATGCGGGACTCGATCCCAGGACCCATGGGATCATGACCTGAGCCCAAGGCAGACGCTTAGCTGACTGAGCCACCCCGGCACCCTGTGCTAAAACTTTAAAATTGCACACATGGAGCTAGAATGAGCCTTTTCTGCTTTATGACACTGCCCTGGGAAGGTCACTCGTCGATCCCCACATTTTTATCAACATTGGGAGAATCCAATTCACTCTCCCCTACAACTGTTCGGTTGAGCCACTGTGCACTTGCCTCCTCTGCCAAAATCAATAAACAAATAGACAATAATACATTATAAATGAAAACTCCCACACTCAAGGGCAACAGCTCCCAACCCTCTAAGCTAGAGACAGCCCTGGACATCTACTACCATGCATTTGAGGACTGCTGGTTTTCCAATATTCATAAAGGGAACTTCCAGCCACTGGGGTTTAGAGCCGATGAAAGAGAGGCTGGTTCTATTCCAAGCACTGCCCTTGACCTCCTGTGACCTTGAGTGAGTCACAGGCTTGCCGCTGCTAGGTGCCCTGGTGGACAGGGAGCTGCTGATGGGGGCTGTGGCCTGGAGAGCACGTGGGCCCTTGGCTGAACTGTGCTATATATAAGCCTGCAGTGTTACTAAGGGAATCAGGTTCATCCCACACAGAGCACACACTCTAACCACTGCCATTGTATTATTTACATCTGAGGAGTACATGCAAGACAAAGAGACAGAGAAGGGTCTTCCAGGAGCAGGGTCACTAAGCTCCTCCCCTGGAGCCCTCTGCTTGGATTGCTGGGCCATCGCCCACATCCTGGGCCAGAGGGTGGAAGGAAGCACCCCCTCGATCCCCCATCCTTGAGGGCCCTGAGGCTGACTGCATTATCTGGGGTCACCCACGGTGTCTGCCTCTTAAGCCTGGGGCAACCTGATAGGCTCATCCAGGCTTCAACTTCTACGCCTGGATCTCTGGAATACACTTCTCACCAGATAGCCATCTACAAAGCTGGATGACCATAAGTACACAAGAAGTCCCCCCAGTGCCTCAGTTTCCCCATCTGTAAAATGTGGGCAATATCAGAAGGATCAGTATCTCTTAGGGATCAGATAAGGATTAAATGGAATTTTTTTTTTTTTTAAAGACTTTATTTTTTTTATTTGAGAGAGAGTGAGCAAGAGAGAGAGAGAGGTAGAGGGAGAGGGAGAAGCAGACTCCCCACTGAGCGGGGAAGCCTGACACGGGGCTCAATCCCAGGACTCTGAGATCATGACCTGAGCCGAAGGCAGACCCTTAACCAACTGAGCCACCCAGGCACCCTAAATGGGATTTTAAATGCAACTATTTTGATCTCAGTTTCAGCTGAAGCCCAAATTAATAGATACCATATTCTAGAGAGAGGTATATGCCCACTCTACAGAACTTAAAAAAATATAGCCAAAATACACCTTTTGAGATTCTTAACCCACATGATGGCATAAAGAGTTGGATGCTGGGATCAGGAGTGGAGGCTGAGTGAGAAGTGGCTTCGTGCTGTGAATGCTCCCGCCCACCCCCAAACAGGGGGAGAGTCAGGGGGTTAGCCTTGCACCTCAGGCTTCAACAAGATCACTCAAAGGATCAATGTTCCCAGGAGCTTTGAGGGGGCGGGGTATGGCTGCTCGATGTCTAACTTACACTGGAGAAATCTGAAAAAAGAATTCTAAAGAGGAAACCCTAAAGAGGGATAGGCTAAAACCTGGTGGCAGAGTAGAGGCCGCAATTTGAGAAGTGACCACTTAGCTCATTCCTAACAGAAATGTGTTCCCCATGGATCTGAGGTGAGAGGCATGCAAAAGAAAGCCAGGAGAGGTTGCCCTAGATCCCACCCGGAGGAAAAGGGGATCCCGGCGAAAGGAAACTAGAATCACACTGCCATTTACCAAGGGTCCTCTACTGGTCGGTAAGTAGCTGAAAAGAGATGCATTTTCCTTCATCAAAGGAGTCACAAGTAAAGGATCCCAGAGAAGAAGGGAAGCTTCAGATATTCCTCAAAATGTTACATGTGAAAAACATTAGCCCTAAACCTGCTAAGCGCTGGGAACACTGATGCTAAGTCTTCCAAAAAGTACTAGTCGAGGAAGACGGGCTCTCTCCTTGTCTGTCCATTCTTGACCAAACCCTGCATCCTGATGAAGACATGAACAAGGTTAGCAAGATGGAGGAGATAGAGCAAAACCACAAGCCACAGAAAGACAGGAGAGCCTGGGGGAAGAGTGATGTCTCCACCTTAAATAAAATTTAATTTATTTGTTGTAATATACTGACCTAGACACGTCAAATACTGAACCAAAACTGTATATGAGGGAAAGAAGTGAACATAGCTTGAAAAAATCATGGACTTGCCTTGACTTTCATCCAAATGTCAGGAAAGACCTGATTAGTGAGTAAGTTTAAACAGTGGAAGGCAACAATCAAACTTTGTCTGTTCCTTTTTTCTGATTTTACTCTATGAATCCTGTTTGATCAAAGTAAAGATTTCATGCATCAAAACATTTCCCTCAGTGCCCAGCTCCATGTAAAAGTCCAATGAAGTCCAACTAGAATTTCCTAATCAGGGCACACGAAGCTAGAAAGAATCCTAGAACTTCTGGTGTACATGTTTATTACCTATTTTCAATACTCAGACCAAATAGGAGACCGTCACAAGTCACCAAGTGTACTGAAGTGAAGAGCAGGAGCCTGACGGCATGGAGAAGCTGGGTTTCATCTTTCCTTCACTTTCAATGCATTGTGATGCCTTGGTGTTTTATCTTTGCCTCGTGATAGGGAGTTTAAAATTACATGATCATATTTAACTAAGCCAGCTCTCACAAAATGGTCATGTGGCTTAAAAGGAAATGATGAATTTACCATAATCATAATTTAAGCCAATGGAAACAAGAAAATGGTGGAAGACCAGCCACATTACATTGCCAAAGCAAAACACTGAGGATCTAATCAGATTTGTCTGGAATTGGCCAAAATAATTCAAGATGATCAAGAGGACTAGTGACACTATGGATTTATATTTACTATTATTAATGCTGACCCCTGCTCTCAGTGGACATCATGCAGCAGGGAATTGTGATACTAACCAACAAAGATAACATGCGTTAAGTAATTTATATACATATGTTCATAGGGAAGCGTTTAGTCAACAATTTTAACTGGTAAGTGTGTGATTATAAAAAAGATCTGGGAACCACTGGAAAAAGTGTTCATTATAATCTGTGTATTTTATATTATTATTTTCAACCACATAATCACCATCTCTAGGAGATCCTGTAGGCTTCTCAAACTCAAAGTAACCCAGACTAAAGCCATCCCCTTCTCCTGGTATTCCCCATTCGGTGAACCACACAATCTCCCACATCATTCCTGTGAGAGGTCTGAGACTGTTCCAGAAGTCTGCTTCCACTCCATTCAACCACATCCACCACCAGAACCACCATCTCCACAGCCTGCTTATTGCTTTTCATATCCAGCCATTTCTTTTTGACAACTCTGTCCTTCTCCGGTCTTCTCTGTGAACCTGTGATCCTGCACATCTTCCTCTTCTCTCTCTCCCCCTTGTACACTTTACCTGAGAAATATCTATTTTTGAAGCCCATTTTCTCTTGTCATCTATCATTCAAAACATGGCTCTCTCTCACTTGGTCTATGACAATCATCTTCCTATTGGTCTTCCTGCTTCATGTATCTCTGCCACCTCCAACCTAAGCACCACTGTGGTTGCCGGATGCATTTTTCCAAATACAGATATGACCATGACACTCCTCCCCTCATTAAACAACTCAGTAGTTCCCTATGGATCGCCTTACCTCTTAGTCTTGCATTTAGCAATGTTTATGAGCTGGATCTTGTATACACTCGCTGTTTCCTACTTCTACTTTTTCACATCCCACCCTCAATTTATCCAGTTTTTCTAGATTCTCTCCCCAGTGCACTGATGGAACACACTATAAACTTTGATGCCACATGCCTCTCATGCTGTTCCCTCTTCTTGTGCTGTCCAGCCCTATTTCCCAATTTTGCAATAGGCTGTTCATGCTTCACATTATATTTTAAGTGAATCAGTAAGGTGGGTGAAAGACCACTGTGCACCTACGCTATGCTAGATACCATGCCAGACTCTTTCTCTTGCCCCATGACATTCCACCTATCGAACGATCCTACGAAATAGATAGCATTAGTAGATCATCTGTTTTGTAGATGATAAAACTGAGACTCTTTAAAAAAAAAAAAACTGGTTATTTTTCCAATGTCACATTATTTTAAAGTGACAGAATTAAACTTCAAACCAAGCTAATTCTAAGTTCTATGACTCAGTGCTTGAACACACCGAAGAAACTACATCATCCTCAAGTTGTGGTTTCCTTGTTTTGACAATCATGAACAACCACAAATTAACTGTGAAGATGTTAATGAAGAGAATGGCTGATAAGTTAAATGGAGGTGTGAAACTTCTAGAAATGGTGAATCTAGGGAAGGCCATGGCAATCTGAAAGAAAACTGAAATATGTGGACTAATTTTTTGTGTGATTTTTGAAAGGATCCAGAAGACTTTTTTTTTGTTTGTAATTAACAATATAAGTATGTATAGTATCCTTCCTTCATAAATATTTCATTCGGAGCCACATTTAGGAATATGATCTAAATTCAGGGAAACTGCCTTTTAAGTGTTCCCTCAAAATTATCAGCAGTCTCTATGGGAGATCTTTCAAAAAGGAAAGTGAAATGAACATTTTTAGAATGTCTTTTTCCAGGCCAGTTTGGTAAAATTCAATAAATATTTGTTGAGTGTCCCTACTATTTTAACTAGCTCTCATAGTCCAGAGTAGGAGATGGACAAAGAAACATGTATTGCATATAATGTAACGGGGCAATGATGGGGTATACCCAGTGGTCTGTGGAGCATGGAGCCCCCAGTGAGGGTGTCCAAGAAATGCTCCTTGGAGATGACATCTAAGCGAGGCCTTAGGCGCTAAAGAGGCATTTGTGAGGTGACAAATACGGGCTCGGTATTTCAGGCCAGGAGAGAAATATGTGAAAGGAATGAAGGAGTGTGGTGTGAATATAAGATCTAAGACATTTCAAAGCCACTGCCGTGGGAATTTTGAAGAAGGGAGTGGCAGGAAATGAAGCAAGGAGCCAAATGGGGTCACATGCTTTATAGTCATAGCTTTACACATGACTGGTAGCTTCTTAAAGACGTAGATTCTTCCCCCTCTCCCCGGTGTATACCCAGGATCTGGATCCAATCATAGGGTAGGCACTAAATCAGCATTTATTCAATGAATGAATCAACAAATCAAGATGTGGGATTAGACCTCTGGGACCACAGGGAACCACTGAAAGCTTTTAAACAGAGGGGTTCTATGTTAGAGTTTCATTTTAGATGGATTACTCCAAATGTAGGGGCAGTGAATGGATTTAAGAAGGGACACGAATAAAATTGAGGAGGTCATCAGTGTAGTCTAGGCTAGATAGGGTCTGAAAAAGATATCTCATATTTGACAGACAGAAAGTTTCAATGAATTGAGGGACAAAATTAGCAAGCTTTGGCGACTGTCTGGTTGGGTGGGGTGGGGAAAGAAAGATGTCTGTGATGACTCCTAAGTCTGATTTAATGATCAGACTGATGACGATGTCATGGGTGATAATAAACAACAATGAAAAAAGAATGTCCTTTCATGGGACAAGTTCCCTCTTGAACCTGTTGAGTTTGAGGTGTCTGTTGAACATTCAAGTCAGAACTGGACTCTAGAATCCTCGAGTCCAAATCAACAGAGAGGCCAGGGCTAGGAGTAGACATTTGTAAATTGATGTGAACTGGTAGTGGTTAGAGCTCTGGAAATGGATGAGAACTCTTGTGTGAGACTCCTGTATGAGTGGTGGGAAACACGCACAGAGATATGCTCATATTTAGGCAGGGTGAGGAAGAAAAGAACCCCATGAAGTAGAATAAGAAGGGATTGTAAGAGGAGGACGAGAACAAGAATCATGAGAATATTGTCAATAAAGCCAAAGGAGCAGAAATATTTAAGAGAAGGGTCCAACAGGATAAGGACTCAAAATGCCTACTGGAATTAAGAATACAGAGGTGGTGACAGTTTTCAGTGCTTTGATGGGAACTGAGTATTCACTGAAAGGGATTAAGGTGTGAATGGGACATGAATACACAGAGGCAGAGAGTGTAGAGCACTTGGCAAAGAAAGGAAGATCAAAAAATCATTAGCCAAAAAAAAAAAAAAAAAAAATCATTAGCCAAGTCTCCTTTTCTCTCCACCAGAGAAGGAAGTGAACAGTCAGTGGAGGATTTTGTTTTTTCTTCATAGGATGAGGATATTTATAAACGCTGAGGACAGATACAGAATTAAAGAAAAAAAGAAAAATACGAGAGAGAAAAGAAATGAGTACTGATTGAAAGAACAGCATGGGGTTCTGGCATAGAATAGGATAGAATGCCAGCCTCTGTACCAGCCACTGGGGAATCAAAGAAAAATAAGAAAGTGTCCACGGCTTTAGGGAGCCATAAAGTGGTAAGGGAGAGAAATCTGTATACTCCAAATTGTAAAACAATGGATTGAGTTTTATCAGAGACCTGAAGAAAGTGTTGTTGGAACAAGTAAAAAGTAACTCACACAGACCGTGTTCAAGAAGACTTCTCAGGGATGCTGAGATTTTACTAAGGCTCTAATGATTCAAGTACTGATAGTTCAGCAGAAGGGGGGGAAAAGGGACTGAAGAGAAGGCATTTCAGATGGTAGGACCAGTGTGAGCAAAAGGCACGGAATCACGCAAACCCACCTACTGTGTGCAAATCACGAAACCAGATGCTGCCTGGGAAGCAGAGATGAGTAAGAAAAGGTTGCTGGCCCTACAGAAGCATATGGAAGATTCTGGGGTTAGGAAGGAATGCCAAAGATGGGGGCTGGCACAACGCAGATGCTCAAAATATAATTGTTCAATAAATAAACAGTGTTCTGCTGAGTTAATGGCTCTGAATTCTTCCCTGTGGCTCATCTATTCTTAATATTCAGTGGAGCCAATAAATAAAACACTTAAGTTTCCTTCGGAACCTAAATTACAACATTTACTCATCAAAAGCTCTGACCCTTGGCTTGATGTGTCCATCAGGTCACTAATGAAAACAGCTGAAAGGTTCCTGGTGGATCCATTTGGATAGAAGCTCCTTGGGCTCGGCTAGTTCTCGTGCAATGGCTTCATTACTTCCCACCGGGCTTTGTAAACGATGAACCCAAAGAACTATTACAGTTACAACTTCTGCTTGCCCAGGACAGTCATGGAACCCAAGGAGGAAGTCAGGGGACACACATCTCAGTGTTTAAGTAGGTGCTGGGTGATCAATCAGATTTTTTAAAATGTGGTCGGTTTGGAGACTGTACACATCCTCTCTCACTTCTCTCTCTTAAGGCTCTTCTCATTCCATCCCTGCAGGCCAGCATGATTCGTGCTGCAAAGGGATTGGGCTCTCACTTGATCTCAGAGCTACCTTAATATATAGAGGGCAGAGATTTATACCTCTCCTTTCAGAGATGAGAAAAGTAACGTTCAGCAAGGTAACACCCGTAAATTCGTTTAACAAGGCACAAGATTCACTGAGTCCTCAAAACATTCCCATGTAATGGGAGAGAAAACAGAGGCCAGAAAGGTTCAATAATTTCTCCATGGTCTCACAGCCAGTGGGTTATTTTGTTTTGCTTCTTTCTGGTTTTTTTGTTTTTGTTTTTTACCTTAATCCAGAATAAGTTTGGTTTCCTATTGCTGGCCACACACAAGGCCCTACCAGAGAACAGCAATTTCTCAACACACATATGCATTTTTAATAAATGTTCCAGGTCAATACCACACATACACTAAAGTGTAAGATCCACTGTCCTGGCATAAGAGGCAAATGGGCAGGGTCATTTGAGGCCATTGCTTAATTCCAGGAAACGCCTTACTGATGTTGAAAAGTCAAGTAGCACCATGAGCGATAACCAGGGTTCTTCCCGCTGTCCTTCAAATTTCCAACAAGAATCATCGTGCTGTCTGAATCTGCAGGGCTCATCTAGCCCCAACTGTGTGGTTTTAAGAAAGTTTCCCCACCTCTCTGAGCATGGCTTCCCATCTACGTTGCTCGATTTGGGAACTCTGAATTTAATCATTCTCGCCACCATTTTTGAGTCCTGACTCTACCAATGATTGTGATGAAAATAATTTATGAACATTTAGTGAATGAGAGGAGCTGTGTCAGGAACTTTCCAAACATTATTTCAGTGGATGGCTGGCCCCAAATCATCACCTCTCTTTAGAACCAGGCACTTTCTCGTGTAGTTTTCCAGCTGTTCTACTAAAGAGGTGGAATCTGGGGCACCTGGGTGGCTCAGTTGGTTGGGCGACTGCCTTCGCTCGGGTCACGATCCTGGAGTCTCGGGATCAAGTCCCACATCGGGCTCCCTGCTCGGCGGGGAGTCTGCTTCTCCCTCTGACCCTCCCCCCTCTCGTGCTCTCTCTCATTCTCTCTCTCTCAAATAAATAAATAAAATCTTAAAAAAAAAAAAAAAAGAGGTGGAATCTGTTCCCCATTCCTTGAATTTGGGCTCGTCCTCAGAACCCCCTTCGGTCACTAGCAGGAGACAGAAGTGATGACGCATCAGTTCTGAGCCTGTAGCTCCAGAGACCACGTGGATTTCCGTTTAACGTCTTGTGCTTCTGCGATCATCACAAGAAGGATGTGACTGTGCTTAAGAAAAATGACGAAGGGTGTGTGGAACAGACAGGCCAGCTAGCATGCCTCAGCCACATCGAGCTGAGAGTGGAGCCCCCAATGAACTGCAGGAGCAAGGACAGCTCAGTCTAGATGAGTGTGATGAGCTTCCATCAGCTGGCCCACAGAAGAAGGGGCTCTAATTATAAGTACCAGTTGCTGAAAGCCACTGGATTGGTGGGCTGTGTGTTGAGGGACTGGTAAACTAACAGACACACTAGGTAAGTACCATTCCCATTTCGTAGATAAGGATCCTGAGGGTCAGGGAAACTGAGTCACGTGTTCAAAGTCACACCGTGGATAGTAAGAGTCACACCTGATTATTTGATGCTGGGCATGTCTAGGTTCTTCACCGCCACCCTGCACTGTCAGCCCCTGGGCTGGGGACATGGCCCCCGTGCCACGTGCCTTTAAGCTAGTGGGGGGACTTTTGAGTCCTGAGCGCTCTCTGCTTTTAAAATGCACTTTCCCCTCCGGACTTCATCAGAAATTCTGAAAGTGAAATCCCAGAATCTGTGGTCTTAAAAGACTCCTAGATGACTTTACTGCATTGATATGGATGATCCGCCCAGGTGGGGAGTAGGAGGGGAGCTCTAGTCCTGAAAGAGGGGGGCAGGCGGTACTCACTGAGGTTCTCTCCTTCTCATTGGCTGGGGATGTGCAGTGTAACCTAATCCATCTACGCATAAGAAAGGAGGCTCGCAGGTTTTAAGCCCGAAAGGAACAAGGTGTTTCAAGGGGAGCTTGAGGAAAGAAGAAAAAAAATTGCATCTTTTGGATGAAAGGACGCTTAATCTTCAAAACGCAAACCATTCTTCCATACCAAAGCTCCTTCAAACCTAGGAAGTCGGCTGAGGCTTCAAGTCAGGCAAACAGCTTGTGTTTTGCAGATTAAGGAGCCTTTGACCCAAAAGATCCATTTCTGTGAAACTGTAGAGGAAGGGCCTGGTCTATTTCTGGCTGCTGCACCCCCCCCCCCCCCCCCCCCCCCGGACAGAGGCCGCTTTAAATGCAGACAGAGAAGGTGGCTGCTTCCCTGCTGGGACTGGGGCCCAGCGCAATGGAGGCAGGAGATGAATGGGAGAGTTCCTAAAGGAGGTCTTTTGCCCCAAAATATCATACCTGCTTCCTTGCCAGGATGCCCCAAATATTCACTATAGAATAAACACAACTTTGAAATATTGAGAGTTCCCTTTTGAGGGAGAGGGCTAATAATACCAAGCGGCAGGAAGGGGCATCTATCCCGCACTCTAGAACTGAGGGGCCACATGACTTCATCTGACCCCCACAACAACCCTGCGTCGTCTGCAGGATGGGGAAACTGAGTCCTCACTTCACAGGCAAGGAAATGGGCTCCCAGAGGGATGAAGTAGTGAGTTTAGGATTATCCAAACATAGTCTCCTGCTCTTTCCTAGATCTGACCCCAGCCCCAGGGCAATCAGCAAAGATAAAGCCTGAAGCAAGTTTATTTATGTGATGTGGGAAACAAAGGCAAAAGAGAAAACTTAGATTTCCTTGCTGCTTATTGCCCATTGACAAGTCCTTGAAAAGGGCAGTGACCTTCCTCTGGGAGCTCAGCTGCCTCCATGTTAATACCCTGCTAAGGGCAAAAGGCAATCTTCCCTTAACAGTATCCCAACCCCCCAGGATCCTGAGTCTACTTTAACATATAAAAATTCCTTTGGAAACTTCCTTTATCTCTACCCCACCCCACACCCCAAGATATATGTTAGCAATCATCCTCCAAGCATATGGCCCACTGATGTACATCTGAAGGGTCTCACAACTAGGGTTTTATTAGACAGTAATAAATGACCTTTTCCCAACAATAGCTAGCCCCCTCAAGGTCCTGGAAACCTTGCTTCCATAATTCCTTAGAGACTTAGGCTATCCCTAACCCCCTCCCAACTTGAAAGTATACAATGGGCCACTCCTCATGACCCCAGGGTAGCTCTTTCTGCCCATGGGTCCTGTCCCCCTGCTTTAATAACACCACCTTTTCACACCGAAGAAGTCTCAAGAATTCTTCCTTGGCTGTCGGCTCCAAAACCCCAAAAAATTTCCTACATCATATGTAAGATAAATTAGAGGATGCCATGAGGTTTAATGGACACTGGACTAGGCTAAGTCAGGATGCCTAAATTCTCGCCCCATTCCTGATACCACTGCATAGGCAAAACAAGGTAACTGATATCCCAGGTCTCTGGAACTTGGTCTCTTCACATATGGAGTCAGGAAGTTTGGCCTACACGTTTTCCTAGATTTCTTTCAAATTCAATATTGTCTTGGGCTATGATTCTATCCTGGTTGAATAAAGAACAGAGAGAGAGAAAGGAAGGAGGGGGAGAAGGAGGAAGAGGAGGAGAAGAAGAAGATGACGACAAAGAAGAAGTGACAAACAGAAGTCTAAGAATGAAGGAAGGGGGGGAAAAGAGAGGGAGAAGGGGGAGGGGAGGAAGAGAGGGAAGGAGGGAGGGAGAGAAAGAGAGAAAATACACCAAGCTCAATTTTGGCTTGCCTTAGATGAGGGGAAATTATGCCAGGCAAGAGGGATTGAGTCTAAGAAAGTGAATGAATTTGATTTGTCTAAGCCTTAGGAAAGCAAATATTACTGAAATGTTGGCTGACTGCTACTGACTTCCAAACAGAAAATGGCTTCCAGATATACTGTGGGTACTCAGCAGGGTCTGTTAGAGTGAGTGATGAGGTGGCCATGCACTGCTGGAGAGAAGGGAGAAAATTATAATGTTCTCCTGATGGAGACCAACAGAAAGAGCCAGCCCAAGAGGAAAAGAGAAGGCCCCAGCTGGGCCTCCCTTAAAAGGTTCAGACGATTTACACCAAACCCAGAAGGGCCTCTGGAAATGGTTACCCTAAGGCTGAGCCAGGTCACAATGTTGAATGTGATGGGAGTTGGTCAGCACACAAAGCACTTGTTTGGGAGTCAGGAGACCCAGGCTCGAGGCCCAGCTCAGGCTCTAATTCACTGTGTGATCTGGCTTAAGGCTCATCCTCTCCATGGGCCTCAGTCTGTCCGTGTAGAAAATAGCTGGAGGTTTTAAATGATCTCTAGGGCCCTTCTGATTCAGCCATTCTATGATACACTGTGATCAAATATCCGTGACTTTCACTCATTCAACAGGTACTTATGGGACACCTGGTACCATAGGGCAGGAGGTAGCTGACATCTATAAACCTGCAGATGGCTTTGTGTGAGGTTACCAACACTCTCCCAAGGTGGGGAGTGACCCAAAGGTGTCATCCGCTCTAGCCTTCTAGCTCCAAGAAGTACAGAATCTTAAAACCTGCACGGTGTGCAGGTCATCCTATACTTGATGACCTACAGGGAAGGGAAAAGGCATTCCTGAAGCACCGTAAGATTTCAGGCAGTCAGGAAGTTCTGCTGGGTCTCACCTGAGCAAAGCCAGCCCTCCTGGGGGGTAGTTCTTATTAAGGTGAAACACGTGGGTAAAAGTCCTCTGATTTACATATCAGTATGTCTTACTGGCATCAGGAATCTTGTGTAAATTGAAAAGAAAGCCCATCAGAAATGTCCTGCTCATACTCTGAATCATTTAGGTTGAATAAATAAGCCTTAAAGAGACTCAAATGCAGGGCTTCATTTCGTGAAAAAGGATACCAAGGCTTGCCCAAGGTCCCACAGCTAGTTAATGGCAGAAACCAAGAGTGAAGACCCCCCTCTTCACACTGCCTCCTGCCTCCTATTTTTACAACTCTGGAGCATCCTCTCCTGCTCCTTGAAGCATTGATTTTGGGGGTAAGGTTTTGTTCTATTTCGCTTTAGCATAAGGACCATTCCCAGGGAAGTCAGTTCCCAAATTCCACTCCTCATTACTGTGAGAGCAGTCATGCTGTCATGTGTGTGAGGGATGGAGAGACAGCTGGGCCTTGGGGGGACACACTGGAGGTGATGGAGAGCGTGGGCCCTGGTGCAGGGGCTCCGCATGCAGGGGAGCCCAGGGAGCCCAGGGAGCCGGAATGCCGCAGTCAAATGCAGGGGTGGAAACAAAGCCTTGGTATTGATTGGAAAAGGCAGCTCACTGAGCTTGCCGCTGGCCAGCCTGGCTCTTCCAGGCCCGCTCTCCTCTCGGCCACCCTCAGAGGTTCAGAACCATCTACTCTGTATGCAGGGGGTGCGTCGCAGAGACTCGGGACCAGATGGGATGTGTTCACCTGACAAGATGAGAGAGAAGAGAGAAAGGGAGGGAAGAGAGAGTATGAGAATAGAAGAGGATGTATCCCTCTGCGCAGATGAATACAGTAAAATGAACCAGGGGAAAGGGTCTAAAGGGACAGGGGGCTGATTCTATGGCAATGGGATGGGGCAGCTTTTTTTTTTTTTTAAGATTTTACTTATTTATTTTACACAGAGAGAGAGAACAAGTATGGGGAGCAGCAGAGGGAGAGGGAGAAGCAGGCTCCCCGCTGAGCAGGAAACCCGATGTGGGGCTCGATCCTGGGATCATGACCTGAGCCAAAGGTAGATGCTTAACACACTGAGCCACCCAGGCGCCCCTGGGGCAGCTTTTTCTTTAAAAAGGACTGTGGGGATCGAGAGAGAAGGGTCTGACCTCTTCACCATCACGATGGCTCTGTTTCTAAGCCAATTTTCATCCTCTCGTCTCAACCACTGGACCAGCCTCCTAATTCCTTCCCTTCCAAAGCCTTGCAGGAAATAGATGCCAATAAATGTTTGATGAGCAAATAAACAGCCTCTAACACACAGTAAGGTGTCAACTGTGACGAATTTGTGTGAATCACTGCTTCTTCAGGGGAAGTAAATCCAAAGGTCCAGGCCATAAATACGAGGGAATGAAGCGGCCAGGCACAGAGTTCAAGAAGGGATTATGACGACGAATGGTAGGCACGTGATCCAGTCTAGGACAGTGGACTGCTTCCACCTAGGAATGCTATCTCCAGGCTGCCAGGTCACCTGACCTCTCAGGAAAAGCCACAAGAAAACCCAGATTTTTTTATGAAATCTCTTCATTTCCAAGCGTTGACAAAGGATCTCTCCCTCCACTCCCTAACCTGTGAAGGTCAAATACAACTCGTGCATGTACCAACAGGTGCATCTGTTTGTGACCCTGGACTTACAGGATCAAGTCCAAATATCTTAATTAAACACCCAAGCCTCTCCCTTAACTAGTAGGTTCCCTAACCTTGCTTTTGCTTTCTTTCTTTTTTTTTTTTTAAGATTTTATTTATTTATCCATGAGAGACAGAGACAGAGAGAGAGAGAGAGAGAGAGAGAAGCAGAGGGAGAAGCAGGCTCCCAAGGAGCAGGGAGCCCGATGCGGGACTCGATCCCAGGACCCCGGCATCATGACCTGAGCCGAAGGCAGACGCTTAACCATCTGAGCCACCCAGGCGCCCGCTTTTGCTATCTATACAACAGCACAGATCCTGTAACTACAGCAAGTCCAATTTCCTAACACTTTGGGAAATATACTTCTGTCTTGACAGGGGCAGAATATTTTCTCTGTTTTTTTGCCCACCTCAGCCATGTCTTCTCCAGGAGCCGTTCCTGACTGCCTCAGCCCCTTCTCAAGTCCTGTAGCTTGGAGGGGATATAATTGTTCTTTGTCCTTTAAAACATAGGCCATCATTCCATAGTTACTTAATAGAATCCCACAGTGGAAAGTGTTTGAATGGGAACCTAGGATACCTGGGTTCTAAGCCTGGCTATCCCCCCACCTTACTGTGTGGCCTTAGGCAAGGTGACTCTTCTTTCAAAGCCTCAATTTCCACCACTTTTGAAATAAGGATAGGTGGCCTTCATATAGAGAAGGGTATTGGGGTGCAGGCACGGCTCTCCAGGCCAATTCTTCCCCTGCCTTGAAAAAACACCAACCTGTAAGGTTCTGATCAGTTTCTGGCATGCAGATGGTGGGTATATGTGTTTGCCTCTGCAATGAAGCTTGCTGTTTTGGAACTCAGCTAAGCTTCCCTGGTCACTTATTACGTGCCAGGCACGGTGCTAAATGCATTTTCTGTATTTTTTATACCTCGTCTCTTCTTAGCTCCTAGCCATGATCTGGGAGAATAAGACCAACTGGGAGTGACTGCCCCTTCCTGGCCACTCTCAGGCCATGACTCTCTTATCTTGGAGTCACTTCCAGTGTCTGGAGTTCAGTGTCCTCTTCACAAATGGGAAAGACTGGACTGGAAGGAATCTTTCAGCTCAAAATAGAGGGTGAGGGAGGGAAGAAGGAAGGAAAGAGGGGAGGGAGGGAAGGAGAGAGGAAAAGAGGAAGAAAGGAAGGGGGAAGGGGAGTGAGGGAAGAAAGAAAAGGGAAAGGAAGGAAGGAAGAAGAAATTAGGGTGGGAAGAAAAAAATGAGGCACTAAATGAAGGGGGGTGGGGCATAAAGAAAACTTAAGTTTCTCTTTCTACCTGGACAGCAGATCCTCCTAATCTTGTTTTCCTCTAGATCAGGAATAGAAAACTTTTCTTTAAAAGGCCAGGTAGTAAATATTTTAGGTTTTATGGGCCATACTGTCCATGTTCCAAATACTCAACTCTGCCGTCGTAGCATGAAAGCAATCACATGAGCGTGGCTGTGTTCCAATAAAACTTTACTGGCAAAACAGGTAGGGGGCCAGATTTGGCCCCTCCTCAAATGTCCTTGTGCTTCAGAATGGAGTCACTTCCCCACGTCACCCTCTCAGGTACAATTTCAACTCTTCTACCCAGAAGAAGCCCCATGAGCTGTTCTCCCTCTCCAGAAATGACACTAAAGGGATTTCATTTATTTATTTAGAATTCATACCCCACTTGCCCCCAGACACAGCTAAAGTGATATTACAAAGTTAAATAAGATATAAATCAGGACAATTAAAAATAAAAATGGAACAAAGAATAGTTAAAACCCAGTGAAGGAAGAGATGCTACCAGGCACCTGGGAAGAGCTAATTGATCTGGATTTAGTTCTGAGGTTCCTGGCAGCTGAAGTAAAGTGAAGTTAATTGGCCCCCAAGGGGCTCAAATCCCTGAGTAGGGTCTCATTAGCGTCAACCATCTACCAGGGAACAAAGGAAGGCTGAGCTGAGAGGTGTGACAGTGTACCCTGCCCCCAGGGTGCAGGGACAGCCAGGAACTGCCCCCAATCCAAGAACCCCTTTCCCCCCAGGCCAGGCTGATCTTGAGCACATCACAGCTGATCTTCAGCATATCACTACCACAGAAAGGAAGCGCAGGATTTGTGGCAGTCAGACTCATCCAGACCTTGAGAGACTTGATTGAGTTATCAAGACTCTGGATGGCATTTTCTGACTCCTCCGAGGAAACACTAGCCCTTGCTTACTTCACCATGCTGTTGGGGGAAGTGAACTTATATATACCAAATGCCCGATCAGGCTGGGGACAGAGGAAACTCATATGACTGTTGTTAATTCCTCCTACAGAATTGTTAAAAGGCAAATCCTCAGTAGACATAACTTCTCCATTGAAATTTGAAATCGACCCTTTCCTTTCTGTTCTCCCAAACAAGAGAGAGACAAGTAGGTGAGAATCACGGGGCCAGAGAGGAGGAAGCCAATAGGCATCAGGGTGAAATGATAAAAGGTCTGAATGGGAGGATGTATGTGGCTGAGAAACAGACTTCCAGGACTGGGTGTTTTATAGGCTCCAATCCCTGCCTCCATCCCCCCCCCCCTTTTTTTTTATGTTTTTGCCTTTTTTTTTTTTAAGATTTTATTTATTTGAGAGAGAGAGAGAGCGAGCGAGCGAGCACAAGCAGGGGAGAGGGAGAAGCAGACTCCCCACGGAGCAGGGAGCCCTTCACAGGGCTCGATCCCAGGACTCTGGGATCATGACCTGAGCTGACGCTTAATGGACTGAGCCACTCAGGTGCCCCTCCCTGCCTCCCTCCTAAATATTTCAAGGTAGAGATAGCAGAGCAACTCCTCCCTTTCTGCTTCCTTCTTATATACCTCAGCCTGGGTGCCTACCCTCCGCGCCATCATCCAATCAAGCCTGCTTCTCTCAAGCCGACTCTCTAAGTATGTGAGGATCCCCTAAAAGATTCTTAGAATTAGATGTAAGAGCTGGGAAGATGCTACAGACCCTGGGGTCAAGCATTTCAGGAAACCAGGGCTATGGACACTGGCCGGAAGAGACAGGGCTTTAGGTGGGGACCTGGTTTTCCATAAAGTCACTTTAATTCATATAGTGAAAAAAAGAGTTCCCTTTTCAACTCTCTCCTGATCCTGATTAAGTTAAGGCGAAAGACTCGTTTTGGTTTTACTTTGTTTCATCTTCTAACATTTCACCATATTCCTTTTGACACAAAGTGGGCAGCCCTGAAGATTGGAGACTCGTGCTGGAGAGAATATAGCTAGAATATATAAGCCAGACCATAAACTAGAATATCATTGCACCGTTTTTTTCATTGTATGATTCGTACGGTTATCCATCTATTTAGTGCAAATAAGGCTTTTTGAAAAGGAATTTTGCGGTAGTGCTATGAGATTTCCTTTATAAACGTACACATTTCTGTAAGAAGTCGATTCATTTAAGGAACACCATAAAGTGGCGTAGATGGAAGAAAAGGAGAACAGAACTGTGAAGAGGGCACCTGAAAGACTGACATCTCAAAACTATTGATCTAAGCCAATTCCTTTGTTTTAGGGACAAAGAAACACAGACAAAGCAAAGGAAAATGGCCTGCACGACGTCTCCTGTAAGAACTAGGACTCTGGGGCCAGATCGATCTCACTTTGAACCCCAGATCTGCCGACTCCCACACTTACCTGGGGAATATTACCTCCCTTGCCTAAATTTCCATCTCTGTGTCCACAAAAAGGGAGCCTTACTGACATCTGCATCCTGGCCTGCAGCTGGACCCAGAGTTAATATGTTCAGCCCCCAAGAGACGTCTAGACGTGAGACCAATAAGACATCCCCCTATGACACATGACACTCGTGATTTGTGAGCCAAATGAACTCAATGGTACTGCGATGGCCCGATATTGCCTTCATTCCTATTCCTATTCCTAAGACGTAGCTATTACTATACCACCGCCCCAAACTGCCCTTAGGCTCGTGCTGGAAAAAATCTATGCACAGCACCAAGCAAGTCGCATCCTGGAAGGATTTAAGGCCAAGGTTCTGGAACGGAGACTTCCTCAGTTCAAATCCTAGGTTTTCCATGAACTATGTGACCGTGGCAAGTTGTTTGATTTCTCTTGGCCTCTTACATATCTATAAAAGAAAGATTCATAGACTACATCAGACTGTCGCCTGGATCAAAGCAATTAAAGCACATCAAGCAGCCAGCAGGGTGTCTGGAACATAGAAAGCATGCACTAAATGCTCCCTAGTATTATTAGGGCCCGGTGTCAAGCCGAGCTTCCCCCAGGTCATTCAGCGCTTCCCCCAGGTCATTCAAAGTCCCATTTGGCTTCTGTGCTGTGTCCAAGATGTGATCCAGCAGGGGTGTCGGGAGAGGGCCCCACTGCTGTATAAATTGCAGATGCAAACAGATTGCTCCACACTGGCCCTGGGGAATGAGATATGGAGTCAGTGAAGGGTGAACGGTAGAAGAACATCCGATTCAAAACACATCAGGAAGAGAAAGCTGGCTATCTGGGTCACGTTCTTCAAGCCGTAAACCCTGAACTTCACAACAGCTCTGTCCCCCGCGCCGGGCACCAGGCAGCATTTCTCTCTGCTCACGTTTACCACACTGGCTGCATTTACATTGCACTCTATGGATCTGGCTTTTTCAAAACGTTTCCTCCTCCTTGCACAGCACCCTGTCTGAAAGCCACCCCTGCCCCTTACACCTGGAAGCCCATCTTGCTGCATCTAATACCGGCTTCCTGGTTGTTCTTTCCCTCCATCTCTGCAGGGGGCTTCCTAATCAGGTCAGTGGATCCTCGCTCTTTTACTCAGTCCCCGAGAAGTAAGTGGTCCTGGCAGGTACTGCAATTTGAGATGCTGTTACCCACCCAAGGCTGTGTTGTGCAGAGGGATTGGAATATCCCTATCATGTGCCTGGAACCCCTGGCTGCCCTCGGCCCATCTTCTCGGAGCTTGTGATTCGTCCTCAACAGTCTGTGGTGGCTCAGACCTCCATGTGTTTGCACACTCTGTTCCCACAGCTAGAAATGCTCTTCCTGGAGGTGGCCCCCTGATGAACTCTTACTAGACCCACAGGACCCAGCTGAAACTGTCCTGCCTCCACCTCATGACACATTCCAGCAACATCGGTGGTTCTTTCCTTCGGAGCCCCCGCAGCTTGTGGGGAAGATGGGACAGATGCAGAGAAGTCAACAGGGAGGGTGCTGACATGACGAGACCTCGGTTTGCTTCCCACTCACCTCCTGCTGGTCTTTTGTTTCCTTGCACAACTTATGAAACATCCCTGAATCTGTTTTCTTATGGGTAAAATGTGGATAATAAGCGTATTCTCAAATTCGGAAGGTGGCAGGGAGAATTATTTGAGATAGTACATATAAATTTAACTGTGCCTTGCACAGAATAAATGCTCAATAAATATACATTATTATTATTATTATTATTATTTGGTATACACACACACACATCTATATATTCTAGCATTCTCACATTATACTCTATTTGCTTAATATTAATCTTTATCCTGAATAAAAACTAAAGACCATACTGTCTGTTCACTTTTAAATGACCAGCACTTAGCACACAGTAGGTGCTTAACATGTTTATCCACTGACTAAACTCCTCCAGAGCCCAGACATACCCACTTTATCACTTTACCCACAGCCTCTAACACAAAGAAGTGCCTTCCCACGTGTGCTCATTGAGTGAACAGAGGAACGCATGGGTGGATGGGTGGATTTCCTTCCAAATGATCTAGTTAAAAACCTGGTACCCAGTGCTGAGTTTCTGAACCTACCTTCCCCTCCCAATTTCTGGCACTCAGCCCCAAATGCCACAGCCACCATCCAATTGTGCAAACACCTTTGTTTTGCTAAGAGGGGCACTCAATCAGCTTATCCATTCAGCATCCTCTGCTCACACCTAATTTTTCTTAACTCACCTCTGCTGTGGTTTATGGAGCTCCCCCAAACACAAGAAACAGAGCCTCAGATTTTCCTCTCCACCCCACCTGACCAGCCTCCTTCCATTACCTTAACTTTCCAGCATTTATTTCTTCTCTGCACGAAAATAAACCAAAAGGCATTGCTGACAAACTTCTGAAAATCAGCAAGAATCCATGCAACATTTTGGACGCAGGTATTATCCAGATGGCAACCTAGTCTCTGGCAACAAGCAAAACCCAGAGAGCCGAAAGCACCCACAACCTCTGTCTCATTGAATATGCTCACAATGCGTGCATGCGCACACACATCCACCTGATTCAGCTCATTTCATGCAGAAACCCTTTCCAGATTGAGCCCATGTTACATATACTTAAATAACAATTCCAGACCCTGAACAACATAATTCTAACTTGAGTTCCCTTAATACCATCTTCACGACTTCAGCTTTATCTTTTTATCAACTCCCTTATGATAAGGAGCTTCATGGCAGTGAGTTTCTGGGGAGAATGGATATTCTCTTTCTGGGTGTCTCTAGGAAAAACAATGTCCCAACAGTTGCAACAGTTTCAATACCTCCCACCCTAAAAGAAAATAATCATCTTACTCACGATTCAAAGAACTTTCCAGAAAGAGGAAACTAAGAGGCTCCTAATATTTTCCATAGGCTACTGCACCTTTTCAGCCACCCACCTCACTGCCTTCTTCATGGCAACACCCGACTCAGCCTCAAGGAGGCTTTTTCAACTTCCGCATCTTAGCATCATCAGTCTCTCTCTAAAGTCTTAGGGACGGTTACTCAGTTCTGAACTTGGTTTCACAGAAGGAGGTAAAGTGATTCTTTTAAGTTTACTTTACTAATAAGTGGTGGATCAGGAACTGGAACCTTGGTCTTCTAACCCAAGCCCACCTGGGCTCCCTACTCCCTCATTTCCGCTCTGTAAGCCTTAATGATGACACTTAATATCCACTGGCCCCTTTCCTTGTATCAGGATGTATCAGGCACTGCTCTAAAAATTTTACCTCGATAAACTCCTGTAATCAATACGACTCTATGAGGCTAATATTACACCCGCTTCACAGATAGGGAGATAGGAAAAACATTGTTAAGTAAACTGCCTGAGGTTACATAGCTTGTTAGTGCAGAAGCCTGGCTTCACACCCCGGGGGTCCGGTTCCCAGCTTCAGCCCTTAACCACTAAGCTTCCTCAACTCTGAAGGCTGGATTGTAAGCTTTGCTATCGAGTGCAATTTATTTATACTCTTGTGCCTACTTCACTACATCGAGCAGCCTCGAACAAAGAAAAGGTACTCAGTTCATTTTTGATTACCTGGAGATTCACTTCCTCGTTATACATTTAATGATGACCTACTATGGGCAAGACATTACCCAGGTCCTACAGGAGATGAAGAAACACACAAAGACACGATCACTGCTTTTTGAAGTCAAATGTGGAATGAGAAATAGACTTATTCTGTGTAGGTTACAACGTCAACAGCCTTTCAGACGCCATGGCCAAATCAAATTTTTAAAATGAATTTCTTTGACCCACATGAAGTGTTCTTGTTCTAGGAAAGGGCATTTCACAATACAGAGACGGCAATTACCATTGCCAGCATTTTGTAAGAGAAAGTACATTTTAACCAGAAACATAAAATAGATTGCCCTTCACATTTAGACATCAAATTTTCAACCAGCATTTGAGAGTCATCAATTTACAAGACTTGGGCCAAGGAGCATAGTATAGAAAGGCACATATATGAAAGAAAAGCCAACGTGCAGGGACTACCACAACAGAATGAGGTGGAATGGAGGTGTGTGGGCATTGGCGTTCACAATTTGAGAAAGAGGCTAAACATCCCAGATACATTTTAGACCACAAAGTTCTTGATTCTACGGCTCTTACTTCAAGGATTTTTTAAAAATGCTATACAAAATGAAATTACAGAAGCACAAAAAATAAAGTTTATGTGATGTCTTATGACTCCTTCACTTTGGGGTTCTATCTCTGGTGGACTGCCAAGGAAGGCAGCCTCCATGATGTTATCCAGAAAAGTTAGGTATCTCCTAAGAACCCGCGAGAGTCCACATGAAGGATGTTAAGTAACAGGCCAGAGGGGGGCCCAATTTCCTCTCAAATTCCCATCTTCTCCCTTTGGGGCATCAGGAAGTTGCCCACATAGACTCTCTTCCTTGGCCCAAACGTCTCCCTGAAAAGGCTAAATATTATCCCAGCATTTCATCACCAGTGACCTCTTTTTTAGAGTTCTAAGAAATTTTCTTGCCCTCAGGAGTAACCATAATTTGTTACGTGCTCAGCCTCTCTCTCTTTCCCAGCTCCTTCCCAGAGCTAACCAGATATTCCTTTTTTTTTTTTTAAGATTTTATTTATTTATTTGAGAGAGAGATAGCGAGAGCAGGAACACAAGCAGGGGGAGTGGGAGAGGGAGAAGCAGGCTTCCTGCCGAGCAGAGAGCCCGATGCGGGGCTCGATCCCAGGACCCTGGGATCATGACCTGAGCCGAAGGCAGACGCTTAACGACTGAGCCACCCAGGCGCCCTAACCAGATATTCCTAAAATGCCATTCTAGATAGTGAGGAGATTAAGAGCAGACACTGCAGGCAGACTGACCCGACTTTGGCTCCAGCCGTGGAGCTCACCATCTAGCTAGCATTATTATTGGGTCTTTAGGTTTCTGGGACGAATTTCAATGTGGAGGGTCGAGGTGGGGGTTCCCACACCAACAACAGACAATTCTCCGGATACCAGCTGGGTGTCCTATAATTCAACTCAATTCTCAATTCTTTTTTTTTTTTTTTTTTTTAAGATGGGGAAGGGGGAGAAGGAGAGAGAGACAATCTTAAGCGGGCTCCACAGCCAGCACGGAGCCTGACACGGGACTTGATCTCACAACCCTGAGATCATGACCAGAGCCGAAATCAGACATCTGATGCTTAACCGACTGAGCCACCCAGGTGCCCCAATTCAACTCCGTTCTGACGCTATCTACCGACAGGTTTAGAGTTGAGTCCTTTAAGACCGTCCCCCCTCCATTTCATTTCAGATGCCAGTGTCACAAGCTACAGACTGGACATTCCAACAACCTGCTCCAATGCAGGATGCCAATCCCAAACTCAGGTTGCTATCTGTATCTCTAATCGACTAGCTATAGATCAGACATCCCCCCTGGCCCCTTCTTGGATTCAACTGAATTAGCTTAGAATGGTTTCCAGAACTCAGGAAACCCATTTACTCACTAGATCACGGGTTGATTATAAAAAGATACAACTCTGAATCAGCCGGATGGAAGAGAGGCACAGGCAGGCATGGAGGCAGGGCAGGGAGCTTCCAGACCCCTATCCTCCCTCAGGGTACACGACTCTCCCAGCACCTTCACATGCTCACTGCCCCAGAAGCTCTCCTGACCCTCTCCCTCTGGGCTTTTATGGAGACTTCAGTACACAGGCACGACTGATTATATTATGAGCCACTGGTGACCCACTCAAGTTCCAACCCCTCTCCCCTCCCTGGGGGTTGAGTTGAAAGTTCCAGCCTCCAATCACATGGTTGGGTCCCCTGGCAACCAGCCCCATCCTTAGGTGTCATCCAAAAGCCACCTCCTTGACATAACAAAAGACACTTTCATTGCTTCTTATGGCTTAGGAAATTCCAAGGATGAAGACCAAAAATATATTTCTTATTATACATCACAACATTACATTAGACTACTGTATCCTCGATTACATCTATCAGTTGCCCCCTCCCACCTCCACATGTCAACTATTAGCTATTGTCACTTTACCCCATTGTTCTCCATGTCTCACTCCCTGCGTCTCTTACCAGCATCTCTGCCTTTGCTTTCTAGATTTTCTGCAGACATTTTCAGCATGCCCCAATGCGTTTTACCCATGTTACTTTCTCCCGAGCCAATCCCTCTACCAAGAATACTTTCTCTACCCTTTTCCCACTTCAACCCTTACAAACCTCCTATTCCTTAATGTTCAGTTCAAGGTCATCCCCTCTTTGAAGAATCCCCTGATCCCCTCAGGAAGAGGAAACCATAGCCTGTTCATGACCTTATGGCAACACTTATGCCACCACGTGTGTGGGCTTTTGAAGTTATGTACGGACTTGGCCTTATTCGTGTTAGTATCACCCACACCAAAGCGTAGCCTTCATCCAGGAGACGTCCCATAAATAAATAAATGAAAGAATGAACAAACAAAATGAAATAACAAATGGAAAGCATGAGTGAATATGCATAGCATGAGTGCAGCATTTCACAATGTCAGAGCGTGTGGGCTTTAATGAAACCATTTGATCCTGCGACTTTCCCAGCAAATTCAGGCTCAGCGAGTTGGGAGTGACTTGCCAGGTTAAAACATGACAAAGTAAGGACTTGAACTCAGGTCTACCAATGCCAAGTCCAATGCCTCTTCCACGCCAAATGTTGTCATTATTAAGAATTAGTGATTTAAAAAAAAGAATAATGATAGTTTATCAGAAAAAAAACCCATGTAGGATCTAGCTTAGAATAGGGCACAGTCAAAAAGAACAGAATCGATGGCTCCATTGTAAAGGAGAGTGGTAAAAACCTAAATGTGGGGGGTCCAGCACACTCCTAAGTGCAGTCAGGGGAACCCAGCAGTGCTGGCCGGGCACTTGAGAGAATCTTCACCTTGGGAAAATGATAATCAGAAAGATCCTAGAAACAGATTTTGCCAATTTCCTGATTTCACTGATGGCCAACCCCATTTCCTGCACTGCATTCCTTGCTACAACTGAAGTTTCAGCCCTTGGAGAGAAGCCGAGAGATTTCTGCAAATGTTATCTCTTCAACAGATGGAGCAGAAACCGAGAAGCGTTACAAGGAAGATGGATCGGTGCGTCACATTTGCAACAATAAAAATACAACAACGTTTAAAAGTAGTCGCAGTTAAACAGAAGTGGAAACCCAGGGTTAGCCTAAATCTTTTTTTAATTAAAAGGAAGGAGAATTTCAAAGTTCTATTTCAGCCCCTCAGAGCATCAATGCAGTGAATCCGGAATGTTTATGTGGCTTGGCTGGGTGTCGGACGGCTTGAGATTTATGGGGGTTCGGGTCGCAGCCTGAAGGAAAACCCTCAGAGTAGGAAACTGTGAGGACAGGCGTGGGGGAGGGAAATCACACACGCAGGAAAACCTGGGTTCAAATCCCGGCTCTGTTCCTGTGTGAAGTAGCCCTGAGTGTCAATGTTGTCATCTGCAAAACAGGAAAACAGGGCCTGCGTCTGAGACTTCTTGCAGGCTCCAGGTGAAATAATGGGAGTGGAACACGGGAGAAATTACCTGCAGATTTTTACTCTCCCTGCACCTGCCAAAGCGACCACAAAGGAGCTTCCTGTTACCTTAAGTTTCCGTATCACAAACATCCCTAGCATTCGCCTCCTTTTGCTCCTTCCTCTTTTAAAGCCCGCTTTAATATCTAGATGAGCATTTTACAAACTCTGGTCTCAGGACACCCGACATGGACACATCTGGATGCTTTTCAAAGGATTTTGAGAAAAATGCCCTCAGGGGTTAATCATTTGTGGTGAAGGATCCCTGCAAAGCACATAGCCATGTCAGCACTGTGGATAAATTTATACTGAGCTGTCCATCCTCTGCCTCTTGGATGCTCTTCCCCCACAGCTCACACCATCCACACTCCCCTCACCCCCAGTACCAGCTACTCAAGATATACTTTGCTGGATGATTAGAGCTTTAACTGGTGCATACATTCAGCTACATATATATTCATCTCTTTACACATCCATGCGTTTTAAGAAATGCATATGAGGAAGAAGAAGGCATGCATCCCCACACGTCCATGAGCATATGGGGGTGTGTGTGTGTTCAGACACACACACACACACACACACACAGCCCTGTACTCACACAGCAGTACTCAGACCAAAAACACATAAACAGAGTCTTTAATATAAAGACTCCATTTCAAATACCAGCCCTGATCACTTCAATTCTAAGAGCCTTAGTCGACACACCTTCAAAACTGAAACTGTAATATCTACAATAACTACTTCATAGTTGTAAAATCAAATATATTACCATCCATGAAAACACTTACTCCATTGTCAGAAGCATTATAGATGCTCAATAAATGTATGTCAAGAGCCACAGAATCATTTACATATCTTAACCGGTTCAAAACACGTTCATTTCCACACAAGTTTATCCCCATACGAAGGCACAGAGGACCCCAGGAGTACATTCAAATGCAATCACATACTCACGTGAAGAAGGTCCAGACTCACATTTTAGGGAAGCAGCACATGCACTCCTGCACGTGTGCTTACACACGCACACACACACACACGCATACAAAACCTCCATGGCATAAAGCAAAAACCTCTACACACTCTACACTTCTTTAAGCCAGGTTCTTCCTGCACCTGTCAAAATATACGGCTGGATCCGAGGTCCTGTGAGAGAATGTGGAGAGAACAATTACTACATACAAAATGGATGCCAGGTTTTAAACGAAAAAAGTCTTGGCAGTAGAAGCCAATACTTGAGAGAAAACACAAGCAAGGACACGGATCACCAATAGTTCACCATGTGTATACAAGGGGAAGCTCCGAGAGAAGAGACAGTAAGACTGGATGCCTGAGAGGCCTCACATGCAAAAGACTTTTCTAGAAAGTTCGTAGATGTCATATAGAATCCCCTATCACTCCTACCCTCCTGAAGTTTACAATCCAAAACAAGAGGGCCAATATTTAGGGGACTATTTTCTAAAATGACACCATGGCTATGTTTGGCCCACATGAATAACTATAGCAGGGAGGGTCAGTGAGCAAAGACATGAATTCCTATTTTGCTTTGAGCTTCCTATTCGATAAGTGTTCGTTTTAGGTGTCAAGTCAAGTCAACCATCACCCCACTAAAACCTTTTACGTTCAGAAACTCCATCTGTGTCCACCATCAGTGTCCCTTGGACGATATATTCACCCTCAACATCATTAAGCTTTAGATTTCCTTTAGGGCCACCTTTTCCCTATACAAAGATTCCTATGAATGTTTGTATTTTTAACGCTATGTTAGTATTTTCCATGAATTGGGAAGGAGGGTGGACCAGATAACCATAAAATGCCATTCTCTTCTAGAAGACTCTAATTTCATGATTCTATGATTTTTAAGATGTGGTGGCACTAAGAGTTGATTTTTATATTCCATAAATATTACATTCTATGAGTCTATGAGATTTTGACACTAGTTTTTGTTATTCTAAGATTATTATTCTAAGGCTCTCTGATTCCAAGGTTTGATAGATCCTAAAATTCTACAACTAGGATTCTAAGATGTCAATATTATAAGAATGTGACACTTTGAGTTTACAATTCCAAGCCCCTATTACCTACAAATGTGATTAGCAGACTTGCCCACGAGACAGGCAGAACCTGAGCCAGAGTCAAAGTACCTGTACTTGAATGGGGAAAGCGGAGTGGTTGTGAACAGAGAGAAAAATGCCCATTTAAGACAAAAGCTCCTAAGACACATCTCAAGGCTTTCTAAATACCACCCTTAGCTCAGTCTTTCTTCCTGACTCCATCCTATGGCCTACCTAAATATGAAAATATTTACTGCTAGAATATAGGTGCTGTAGAGGCAAGGCTCAGCTGTTTTTCGCCATCTTACCCCCAGCATCTAGCACAAGGCCTGAACACAGAGGCTCTCAATAAATATCATGCGCTATTGGAGTCACTCTAATACCCTTCCTCTTCCTTCTTGTCTGGATCCTCCTGCAAACCTTCCTCTACCTCTCCTCCTCTTCCTCTCCCTTCCTCCTACTTGTCTTTCTCCATCACCTCTTACCAGTATGTTAGAACTTCCAGGTACATGAATCACACAATCCTCACAGGAATCCAGTGATGGACGGATTATTATCCCCCTCTACAGATGACGAGCCTAAAGCCAAGAACAACTTACCAAAGGCCATACGATTAAAGTGAAAGAGACAGGATCAAACCCAAATTGTCTGGCTCCACGTTCTGCGCTCCTTCCTTTATTCCAAGCTTGCCTTATAAATGAATGTTCTTAGCAATAATTTAAAAATAACCACCTCACAAGACCTCCAGAAAACCGCTACCTGAACAGAAAGCCTCTATTTCCCATTACTGACTTTCACTCTGAATTCATTTTCTCGATCCGTGCCAGTTCTCATTTCAGCATTTCCAATAACTGAGGGCCTACCACACCCAACTGTTCATTTTGTTTTTAAGCCTTTTTTCCCTCCTCTTGAGAGTGCTGTACAGGGCATGTGTTTATTTTTCAATTAAAGCAAATTAAACTTAATTTTGTTTTGAGACTTTTTTTATTATTTTTTTTCAGAATTTCACAGCCCACGGTGAGATAATTGAAACCCCGCTGTTTCTGGAAGCGCTATTTAGAGAGCAGGACTAGATCTGGCACAACCTTGGAGGAAGCCATCCTTAACCCCTCCCTCCCCTTTGTCACACGCCACAGTATTTCTGCAATCTGTCTACGTCCTTGCCACTGTCCTACCCTAGAAGGTCATCCATGTGTCAACTGAACCATAACCTGCCAAAGGGCCACCGAACCCCTCTCCCCTCCTCTCGCCCTTCTTCTTGTCTTAATCCCAGATCTGGTCATGTCAATCCTTTTCTTAAGAGCTATTGATAATTTTCTAAACACATATTACTTAATATGAGTTCCAAGGCTTTATATGTTCCAGCTCTAGGTTATTTCTCCAGCTTCACTCTGAACATGTTCTCCAGTCACACTGAACTACTTCCTCTCCCACTGTCCCCTTGGAATGACCTCTCTCCATTTACCCAACTGGCTATGCAACTTCTGTGGCTCATGCAGACAGACCTCCATTTCCTAACATGCTGCCTATGTTCTAATTTCAGCAGCAGCTACTCTGTATTATCTCAGTTTGCACATCTGTTTCCTCATCAAACTGGCAAGAGCTTTAGATCAGGAAAATGTCCTATTCATCACAGATGGTCCAGAATCTGGAACATAGTAGCTCCTCAAAAAGAAATGTGTTTTTGGGGAAAAAGAACGGGAAGAAAGCAAGAATAAACTAAAAGAGAGATAAAGGGGGAGAAAAGGAGGGAGAGAAAAATAAAGCAAGAAAGTAAGATGATAAAGGCAGAGGAAGGAAGGAAGGGAAAGAGAGGGAGGGATGGAGGGAGGGATGGAGGAAGAGACGGAAGGAGTGAGGGAGGGAGGTGAAATAGGAAACTACCCTTCCTATTGTTCTTTATAATAATTTTTTTTAAAGATTTTATTTATTTATTTGAAAGAGAGAATGAGAGACAGAGAGCATGAGAGGGAAGAGGGAAGAGGGGGGAAGCAGACCCCCTGCTGAGCAGGGAGCCCAATGTGGGACTCGATGCCGGGACTCCAGGATCATGACCTGAGCCGAAGGCAGTAGCTTAACCAACTGAGCCACCCAGGCGCCCCTATAATAATTTTTTTAATATGATCATCATCCCTGAAATAATATAGACCATCAGAATTGCTTATAAAACATTTTTCCATATGCATAATACTCTGATTTTTCAATGGAAGATATATTTGTCTAGAGTCGAGTCTCCTAAAGTAAGCTATAAAGAATTATTAATAAGAATTAAGTGAAAAATATAGAAAGTTGAAATGTTGTGGTCAAATAACTTTGAGAAAGCTTGAATTAGCTTGAAAATCTCCCTCTCTCAAAGAACTTTGTAGAAACTTGAATTTGTTTATATATAATCCGATTTCCAAGAACAAGGTAGATCACGAAGCAGCTCCCAAATGTATTTGACCACACTACAAGCTTTCCTTGGAGTTTCTGAAGAACTAGCGCACCGCGGGGTAGGACATGAAAATGTTTTGCTAATGGAATGATTACTGTCTGAGAGTCAGGAATCTGGGGTTCCAGATTAGCATCCCTACTAATAAAGATTGTGGCCTTTGCCATGACAGTCCCCCTGTCAGAGTCTTAGCTTCTCTGAAAAAGGTAGGTTGAACACAGTGGATCCTAAGGTCTCTTCTGGCTCAGTTCTAACATTCTATGGTTCTGTGATGAAAAAGAGACATAAGCTTGGTGTCATGTCTTCATGCCTACCATTTGCTCTACCTGGAATGTCCCCTTTTCCGCTTTCACAAGTACAGATCCCTATCTCCCATGACACCCCCTATCCCAAGCCTTTCCTGGGCAATGTGAATTAGCACGATTTCACTCCTAAGGTTTCCTATGGAAATATTTCTATAAGAGGCTGCCTTGACTATAGCTCATACTTTCTTTAATTCATTTAATCTGTTGATGGCAATTATATAGGTCATACATTGTGATTACAAAGGTGGCTAAGGGAGAATCTTACATATGCCTTCTGTTCCTTCTAAGCCCTTGGGGATGTGTCACAGTCATATACGGTCTCCAGAAGAGCTTCATACAATGACTCAATCTAAGACAAAATCTGTCACATTTAAGACCACTTTAGAGTCCATTTAACGTTTCAGCCCATAACGTCAAGTCATTTTTTAGAGCCTTGGAACTCCTCATTCAACTCTTAACATTCAGCTATTACTCAACAAAAAAAGTAATAAAGCAGAGCAGAGAAAGTGGCTACTCTGGTGTGGACGGCGAGGTGACAAGTCTTGTCTGCTCAACGCCTCCTACCCCCGCGGTGGCCCTCTTTACCCAAAATTAAAAATGAAGATAGAGTCAGAAGGAAAGTCTTCTGATTCCAAGGTGGTCCGCCACTGAATCCATGCTTTCCAGATCGTGGCGCCCAAGGTACAACCAGCATGTGAAATGCTTCTAGGTGCTACAAAGGTGATGCAGCTTTTTTTTTTTTAAGGGTCCGAAAGCTACCGTAAAGTGTATTAGAAAGGAGAAATCACTTACCCAATCTTTGGTTTTTATGGGTAGCACTGCTCAGGCCAAGGCCAAGTAAAAGAAGGAAAAAAACCAAAAATGAGTCCATTTAAATGTGATTTGGGACAAGTGACTTGGAAGTTTAGCAAACTCTGCATTAAAGCTTGTGCCTCTGTTGCTCGTCCCTCCAAGAACTGCTCACTGATCCCCCACATCCTACTCCTTAAAATGTTCATTACCCACGAAATGCACATTCATTAAAGAAATATTAGGCAATACAGGTAAAATATAAAAGACTGAAATTCACTCATAATCTCTCACCCAAAGATAACCACTCAAATATCAGGGTGCATCTTATAAAAAAGCATGCTATACTTCCCTTACCTTACATATATTTTAACTTAATGGCTCACCCAAGATATGCCCACGTCGATAAATATCACCCTGAGTGCCATATATTGAGCCCTTGGGGCTGTCGCTAAGTACTTTACACACAGGGATGCTCTACTCGCAGAGCAAAGCTAGCAAGGTGGTATTGTTGGTAGCCCCAGTTTACAGATCACGGTCCTGGTCTTTGTTCCACCTTCTAAGTGAAAACTGGGCTCCTCTACCACATCCTTAGTGACTGTAGAGATCCCATTACACACTTTGTTCTCTTGTTTCTTTTCTTTTTTCTTTTATCCTAAACACTCAATAAAGTTCCTTCTTCACATACCTGTGCATATATAGTTAATTTACTTCTCAGCATGGGGAATTTCTTAAAAATGGAAGGATTTGCCTCTTGTTTTTAAAAAGAGGGACAGAGCTAGAGATGACGGTAGCAATAGGGATAGAAATCGAGATTTGCCCCCTGCTCCCTCTTTGGGGCATCTCCTCCTCCCCCCGGCCCCAACCCTTGATCACCTCAGCGCAGCTGACCTCCTTACTGTTCTTCCAGCTCACCAGGTAAGTCCCACCTCAGCAACTGTCTTCTTCTGCTCTATCCTTGCTAGAATGTTCTTCCCCCAGATGTCCACCTGGCTGTCCCCCTCCCTTCCTACAGATCTCTGCTCAATGTCAACATCTCAGGCTTCCCTGGCTCACTATACAGAACAGCACACCCTCTCCCGCCGAGCGACCCATCTCCTTCTGACACACTGTATGTTCACTTGTTTACCTATTTATAAACTTCTCCCTCAAGAGAACGTGAGCTCCAAGAAGTCAGGGGCAAGTCAGCTGTGTTCACTGCTGTATTACTAGCCCCTAGAACAGTGTTTGGCACAGAATAAGTGCTCAGTGAATGATGTTTGTTTGTTTGTTGAAATGAAAGAATGAAAGCCACATTTCAGAAAGGATATATCCCTATAGATTTCCACCAAGGCCACAGGACAGTGTCTTGTTCCCTGCCTCTTGCCAAGACAGGAGGCTGCCATCGGAGAAAAAAAAAAAAAAAAAGCCATTTTGATGATGCTATATGGTATCACATTGCTATTTTCATTCTTTGATTATTAGAGAACCTGAATATTTTAGCTTTTTTAATAGGTTTGTTGGCCATGGGTGTTTCCCATTCCATTTTTAGCTGAAAGTTCTACCCCCAGATCACATTCTGATAGTAGATGATCTTATGACTGTATCTGGGCTCATGTTCATTAACAAGGAAGGAAAACTCTCGCCTTGGACATATCCCTCTGTATGCGTTGTTTTTCTCCTTAATACTAATATTGCTTTCTTTATATATGTGTGCTTGTGCCTGTGTGTATGTGGAAAGAGAGAGATCAGATATATACATCATTTCTCTTGCAGCATCTGGCTGTAACAATTCAAGACACCCCCATCCTGCCATTTCCTGAGATGCTTTTTTAAAAGCGCTAGTTTCCAGAGGTGGCTTTAGCGATTCTATTCCCAAGAAAAGTAACATCTTGGTTCTTGGCTCTGGCCCAGAGCTAGAAAGTAGCTTTTCTATGACGACTGGTCCTGGTCTGAGCAGCATTTGAACTTCCACAACTTAAGGGTACAAATAAACACACTCAGCTAAGGTTTCCTGCTGAGGCATTGTGAAGTTAAATTACTATTTTAAGAGGCT
>NW_023270433.1:14790076-14802097 GCF_011800145.1 Mirounga leonina | reverse complement strand
ATTTATAACATCCCTTGGAACATGCAAGATAGATGCCTCTCTCATTTAGGAGCCTACAAGACCAGGATTGAGGGCAGGGCCTGCGTGACAGAACGGTTGAAGATTTGCAACAATGGACCCGGCCTAAGACAATGGAGATAAAGCAGGGATAATCAACCTTGATTTGGGGAGGCCACCAAGCCGCCAAGGGCCGGACCAAGCCGCCAAGGGCCGGACCACGCCTTAGGTGGGCAGATGGAGGGAGGGCAGTTCAGTGAAAGGATGTTAACACTCAGCGTCTGCTGATACAGGTTTGAGACCCAATGCTATCATTTATTACATATCTTGGGGCAAATCCTTTCACCTCGGAGCCCCAAGGTCCTCGTCTGGAAAATGGGGAGAATAGTTACACTTTAGAGTGAGACTGTGGAGGTTCAATGAGGTAAAACATGTTTTAAGACATGCAAGCACTTGGTAAAATAAATGATGCAGATGAGGAAGAGGGGAACCAAGAGGAGGAAGATGATGAACATGGTTCACACAAGAGCATGAAGCAGGCTGTCAGTCATGTTCTCCCATATGCACCTGCGGAACCCCCAGTCTCACAGCTTAGAAAACCAAACCCAGAGGTGCAAGGATATGGGCTGCAGTGGAGAGGGTACTAGAACCAACTCAGATGCAGTTTGATGTTGAAGAGGAAAAAATTTATAGGTAACAAAGTGAGAGAAAATGGATCTGGACTATATTGAAGTTGATTTTCAGCTCTGATGGCTGATGATCCTAGATCTACAACTGGTTTCTGACCCATAATAAGATAGAGAATAAAAAAATCTGCCTCAGTCATTTTGATTTTATATCCTTCCACACCTTTTCCTATGCTCTCAATCTCTCCCCTAACTGCTGGTCTCACATTGCCACCTTGGGCGGGGGTGGGGGGGTGGTAAGAATGATTGAGCAACCTCATTTGCAAGGCAGTGCCTTGAACCTGGTGATAATCCCTCCTCCAGAGCACTTCCAGTCGGAGAACACACCTACCTGCATGAGCAACGTTTAATCTAATGGGACAGGGTACGGTAAAAACAACAAGTAATAATAGTTAACGTTTACGAAACGTTGATGGTCCGCCAGCCATTGTTCAAAGCACTTACCATATCAACTCATTAAAACCCACATCTCTATGAGGAGTCAGTACGGTCCTCTTCATTTTGTAGATGAGGAAACTGGCGCAGGAACATTAGGTAGTCTGGCCAAGGTCACAGAGCTAGAAGGGGGGCAGAGCTGCGGCATTCACACTCCAGCATTAAAGCTTTCAACCACTACACTTTCAAGTCGGACCGAAATAGTCCAAATCCTCCATGCATCACTGCCTCGGTGGGTGGCCTGGGACAAGTGACATCACTGTGCTGTGTGTGCCCCAGTTTCTTCAACTCTAGAACAAAGGTGATGCCGCCCATGTGTGAGCTCGTTCAGAATATTCAACAAGGTACCTATAACAAGTCCCCGTTATAGCACAGAGGATATAGGACGACCTCAGCACGTACACTTTACCACTCCAAGAATGGCTTTGTCACAGTGACATTTCAGCCATCTCTAAATATTGTGGGTGAAGATCTTTCCAGAATCCCCTCAAATCCCATCCTGTGTTCTGCCCAAATGCATAATCTCCACCATCAGGAGGAAAAGGAGAGCTCAGGTAAAGCTGAGGCTGATCTAGTAGTATTTTCAGGAATCGTTTGTCAGGCTTCACTGGACTTTGAATGATGCTGTCCTGTTGATGAGCATTTAGAATAAAATTCTTTATGACCCCGCTCAGCCCTCCTTTGCCTTGGCCATCTCCGGTAATGGCATTTGAGGAGGACCACTTTGGCTCCGACAGTCTGGCCTCCAAAATTTGTCTCAGCAGAAAAACCATATTACCACCCCTTGCCAGGTAATTGATTTTTTGAGCTTTCCCCTCCATTCCTAAACATACCAAAGCGTTAATTTTCTTTTTTTAATGGCCCTTCTGCTTTGTGCAGATGTTTTTTACAGCACCAGCCAAGACTCTTGTAGGTCTTCCCCCTATCATGTGCTTATAAACTCAGAGCCCATCAAATTCCATGAGAAATGTAGCTTCTCCACAACCACGCACACTGAAACGTACTTACTTAAGGCAGATGTCCCTGTCACAGTTCTCAGAATGCTCTTCCAGGTTAATCTTGCGGCTTCTGGAGTCTCTAGAAATTCCACAGCCCCCCAGAACTTCATCTACTTTTGTGGGTTGCTAATTCTTAGAATGCAGATGCGTGAGCTGACCACTTGGAAGCAATCGTATGTCCTAGATGTCTGCCCTTCCTCCATCTGAATCAGCTAGGAATCTGCAAACTCGGCCGTTCCACGTTACCCCCAGGATCCATTATTTCTCACTGAGGTTCCCACTGGCTCATTTGCAGGACCTTTGAAAGGCTGGATGAATTGTATCTCAGAAACCCCTCCGGGCCAGTATTGGGTTAACCCTTACAAAGGGTTCTAGCTGTTCAGATGGGTCATTTACTTGGAGGCCCGCTGTTCCAACCTTTGCAATTTACACAAAAACGACTGCATCTCGCTTTTGTTAATTGCCTTATGAATCTACCTCCTCACCCGGGGGGCGGGGGGGGGGGGAGATACAGTCTCTTAGCTTCTCCTAAAGCGGCCCCGACATCGTTGTACACGGCTCCACACCCTGTGAGAAAATCTCTGCACACTGGGAACAGGATTTGTTCCAAATGATCTATGTGGTGTCCGCACCAGGTTGCTATTCCCATATGTGGCCTCCACTGGGTAGCAGACAGGCCCAGTAATTCACCCCTCCGAACTTTCTCACACCCAGTCTTGTCCAGTCTATTCTCCTTAAGGCCACCTGCAATCTCCAAAACACAGTTCTTTTGAGATACAAAGGTTCCCCCTCACCCTCATATGAAAAAAAGAAATTAATTTCACTTTTCCTCAGCCTCATTATCTTCTTAATTGCCTTCTTGGCCCCCTCAGTAGCAAGGACTGTCTATGGATTTCCAGGCAGCCTTTTTAGGCTACTGCGTTCCAGGAGGACAGTGGGTTTCATGCTACCACTTAAAGGACCGTCTATGGATTTCTAGGCAGCCTTTTTAGGAGGACAGTGGGTTTCATGCTACTACTTAATCGCTCTGATGTGGAGAGTTACAATAGTAGCACATCTCTCCTACTCCGTCCCTGTGTCTGGAGTCACAGTCTGTGCCCTGAGGTGTGACTTCTGTTCGATTTACTCATTTTTGAGAAGATATCTAAACATGATGAAGCATGACCATCATGTGCTGTCTCTCCATGCCCTTGCAAGAACTTTGTCATGCAATATTTCATTGAGCCGGGGCAAATCCCTTCAGTGAGGCAGGTCACTATCTCAATTTGCAGAAGCCAAGCCCAGAGAGGGGCAGATAGGTTCTTAAGGTGGTCCAGAAATACAGGGATAGGAGCCGGGACTAGAATCGGGTGCCCTGAGCCCCTGTGTTCTTACTACGTGACCTTTTTTTTTTTTTAAGATTTTATTTATTTGTTTGACAGAGAGAGAGTGAGAGCAGAAACACAAGCAGGGGGAGTGGGAGAGGGAGAAGCAGGCTTCCCGCGGAGCGGGGAGCCCGATGCGGGGCTCGATCCCAGGACCCTGGGATCATGACCTGAGCCGAAGGCAGACGCTTAACTACTGAGCCACCCAGGCGCCCCACTACGTGACATTTAAAATGAATGGAGATAGAAAATGAAAAGATATGTTCTCTGATCTCCAGACCATATAGTCACCGTCATCTTCCTCCTCCTCACCCCCATCACCCCCGTGTCTTCCTCTCATCTTTACCTTCCCCAAACTCTCGTAGACTTCTGAAATGGCAGTTGTCCATCTACCATGAGTGATCATTATGGATTTGCAGACCTCCTCTGTTAGATTGCCAGCATCTGGCAGGATTCATCACGGTCTCCACCAAGTCTTTTGTTCAAGGCCTTTCCCAGACAAGATACCCAATAAATATCTGCTGATCCAAAACGATGCCAGCTTTTGTTTTACCAGACTTCATTTCAACTACCTTCTCTCCAAGTATTCATTCTCTTTCTCCTTTTCTATCCATTTCCCCCTCTCCAGTTCTTCCCCTCCCTTTAGAGCTGCGTGCGACCAGAGTGTGCAGCACTCAGAGCAGGACTAGAAATTAAGATGAAACGAACACACTGAAATGACAGATTAAAAATGGACAAGATGAGAGGCGCTTGGGTGGCTCAGAAGGTTAAGCGTCTGACTCCTGGTTTCGGCTCAGGTCAGGATCTCAGGGTCCTGAGATAGAGCCCGGATCAGGCTCTGTGCTCATCGGGGAGTCTGCTTGAGATTCTCTCTCTCCCTCTGCCCCCGCCCCCCAACCCCCCTCATGCACGAATGCACTCTCTCTCCCTGTCAAATAAATAAATCTTTTTTGAAAAATGGACACGATGGAAACCTGTCAAGGGCACTTGATGCTGAGCTCCTGTCTCTTCTCAGCTCTCCACAGTCTTCTCAGCTCAGTCCTCAGGCTCTCCACTCCCCAAGCAGGGACATTTTGGTGGGGGAGGGAGGGTGGATGGCTGTGGAATTCTAGACTTTTTATTCCTGCATCTTTTACAAGGCCTTTTGATCTGGCCCCACCTACCTTTCTTATTTCCATCTCACGACATTCTCTTTCTCATTTGAGAGCTCCAGCCACAGGATCGCTCGGCTCTCCTAAGCTTGCACATGTTTAGTGACTTCATCTTTATTGTCTGCCACACGGCTGGCTTCTCCTCACCTAAACCGGTCCAGTGCCACGCCCTCAGAGAAGTCTCTCCTGGCTAACCTATCTAAAGTTACATCGTCCACATTCCTAATTATTTGCAGGGCATTTACTATGACATGAAGTTATTTTGCTTATCCATTTGCTTACCCATTTATACCTATCTCTCCCCATGAGACTCTGGGCTCCACGAAAAGAAGACCATGTTCATAGCACATCTCTGATGTCCAGATCTGCGCTACTCAATATGGTAGCCACGCATCAAAGATAGCTACTGAAACTGAAATTAAAATTAAAATTGGATTCAATTAAAAACTCAGTTCATGGGGCGCCCGGGTGGCTCAGTCGTTGAGCGTCTGCCTTCGGCTCGGGTCGTGATCCAGGGGTCCTGGGATCGATGCTCAGCGGGGAGTCTGCTTCTCCCTCTCCCTCTGTTCCTCCCCCTGCTCATGCTCTCTCTCTCTTTCTCTCTAAATAAATAAATAAAATCTTAGAAAACAATAAAAACAAACTCAGTTCATCAGTAACACTAGCCACATTTCAAGTGCTCAGAGTCACATGCGTTTGCTGGCTACCATATTGCACAGCACAGAGAACATATCCATTACTACAGGAAGTTCTACTTGATAGCTCTGGTCTAGAGCAATGCTTGAAAAATAGTTGTCACTTCATAAATATTTGTTGAATAAATGGATGAATCAGTGCTTCTTTCAATCCTGACTCAACTATAGGTCACCCTCGCCCTTCTGTGGCTTCTAAACTCTCCAAGTGTGATCAACGAAAGAATGCCAAGAGAACAAGATCCAGCTTGGCAAGGGGCCCAAACGAATGTTACAGGACACAGAGCTGTGGCAAGAGGGCCTCCCGAAGTAGAGTATTTGTGATCATATGATTATGTTTCCACAATATGGGAAGAACTGATAATTAGAAGAGAATTATATTTGTGTTGTATGATTTCAGAGACTTACGGACATAAGGCAGATTTTGGGTCACAGTGAGAAAACATTCCAACAAAGCTCTCCCTATACAGCATAGGCTAGTTTGTGTGGTAATGATTTCACCGTTGATAAAAGTACTAAAAATGAGATTGAGTGGATATGCGTTATGGGTATCACAAAAAATTCTTGAATCCTTGAATAAGGAGAAAGGTCTAGTTAATGAGAAACCTTAAAACACTGAGACTCTGATCAAATGGCTCCATGACTCCTTCATGACATCGATTTCAGAGAGTTAATATGGTGCCCCGAGCTATACTAAAATCCACTGAACAACCCAATCCTGTTGGCCACCCACGATGGTTGCCATTAACACAGTGGTCCACCAGAAAGAGCAGAGATGTTGAAGCAAGGGGGATCTAGGTTCTGATTCTAGCTGTGCTGGTCACGTGACCTTGGGCAAGGGCCCTAGCAGGCATGAGTTTCACTTTCTTCTTCTATGAAAGGACTGTATCTGCCTCACTGGGTGGAAAGGAAGATTAAATGAGAAGAGAACTAAAGACCCTGGAACACAGTAGGGCAAAGGTCACTTCCAAGTAGGACCTAATTTCACCTGCCTGTATCATCATTAACATTCCTATATTGACAGCATTATAGGCGGCATGATTTTGAAGCCATGACTGGATTGCTTTGCATGAACATGAAACAATTATCGGAAGGAGAAGAGTAAGAGAGAGAAAGATGCAGCTATTATTGAGACCGGACTCAAGATGTAGCAGCAAACACTCCCAGAGCAACTACTATGTGTCAGTCCTTGGGGATAAAAAAATGCTCTTACCAAGACCATACTGAAGAAGGCAAACTAGACATATTTCCGCGGGGCTACAAAATAGGGGAAAGGTAGAGACACAAGCTAAAATAGTGTCTCAGACAAAATTATATGAGAGAACAGGGGAGAAAGAGATTTATTCCAAAATAAGATTTTGGGAAGACTTCTTGGAAGGGTCATTTGAGCTGGATGTTAAAAGGCCAGTAAGAGGGCGCCTGGGTGGCTCAGTTGGTTAAGCGACTGCCTTCGGCTCAGGTCACGATCCTGGAGTCCCGGGATCGAGTCCCGCATCGGGCTCCCTGCTTGGCGGGGAGCCTGCTTCTGCCTCTGACCCTCCCCCCTCTCATGTGCTCTCTCTCTCTCATTCTCTCTGCCTCAAATAAATAAATAAAATCTTAAAAAAAAAAAAAAGGCCAGTAAGATTTTTAAAAGTAGAGGCTGAAGCTGAGAGACAGAGGAAGGAGAAAGGGTTAGAATAGAAAACAACAAGGGGGGTTATTTGGAGAATGACATTTGAAAATTTGTCCTCTTCACATGACCCCCATTTTGTCTTTAATATGATTACCAGAAGTTCAGTGGCCAATTCATTATCTTTGAATTTTAGCAAAGGGAACAAGGGGAGAGAAGGGCAGGTTACGTCTAACCTTTAGAGGCCTGTTCAGGTGATAGTAGTGGTGATTCATCTAAGGAATTGGGAGGGAACAAGCTAGAAGATGTCAATCAGAAAATGTCTCCTCACACAACTGAAGGCCCTTTGGGCAAAGACCTTCCAGAGAAACGGAAGACATTGTAGTCAATAGCATAAACTCTTGCAAGCACTAAGACATTTTATTGGAACTGGTCAGGGGAGAGGGTTCTTTAAAGTCCCCACCTGTACCATTTCAAATATATTCATTGCAGCTTGAGCTGGGCCATGGAAACTCAACGGGGGCCCAACAGCTGATTTGGAATCTCAGAGCTGCTTCTCCTTGGTTGAAATGGAGTCACAGCTCCCCCTTCTGGGAGCTAAAGCGCCATCCAGCCTCGGAAAAGCCTGCGTGGAAGGCTCTATTGCAGATGGGCCTGAAGCCCCCATGTTTTTTTCTCAGTGCTCGCCGGCACCCCAAACATCGAGGAGTCTGGGAACACTTTTACAATGGGCTTGGTTCTGACTTCTCAAGAACCTGTCCCTCACAGAGCTTTCTATCTCCCCTTCCCTGGGATGATGAGTCCCGGTCTTCGTGTGGGTGATGCCTTTTATATAGGGGAACACAATTTGGTGCGGAGGTTGAAATTCCCTTTTGGGGAATATGGCAAGCAGGGAACGTTTCTAAATCCGTGTGTGCACATGTGTGTGAGTGCAAGTACACATGTGTGCTTGTGCAAGTTCCGGTGACTGCAGTATGTATCACTGTATAGGGCAAGAGTCTCATGAATACGAAGAAATTAATCTGCCTCAAGTATTTGCATCAGTAAATGGGTGTACACTTGGCTCTCTGGAAGGCAAAGTATTCCTTAATAAAGAACTCAGGTATAGTCCAGATGCTCTGCTGGACTCCGTCTCCCGGTCATAATCAGTACTGGGTCCTTGCCTGTGTGTAATTCTCTGTGTGTGTCTGTGTGTGTGTGTGTGTGAGTGTATCTGTCTGTCTGTCTGTCTAGTGGGGACAGCGATTAAAGCACTGGACCCTTTCTCTCTGGGGTCATGTTTCCAGATGGAGCAGCTCTGAAATGAGAAGTCTGCTGAGGGATGACAGTGATTGTTTTAGGTGGGAGCAAAGTGGCCGGACGGGAATAGGGAGCAACACACAGTCCCTGGGCAGTGTGGTGGATTAGAAAGGACATTGATCCAGGTGTCAGGCAGCATAGGATCTAGCCTGGGCATACCATGAACTTGCTAGAGAATGTTATGGAATTCTCCTCCCCTCTCTGGGCCACAGAGTCCTGCCTGTCTGTTCTTCAGTATTCCTCCAGCTTCAATTGTCTACGAATTGGAAAAGAGATAAAACGAGAGCAGTTCCGAACACAGGGTCTCCTCCTCTGATTTCACCCCCCCCAAAAAAAATGAACCAGGGAGCCCTGCTCTGACATGAGTTTCTCAAAGCAGATTCCTTGTGGCCCTGTGAAGGCTGCAGCCTGAGGTATCAGCCTCTGGCTGGAGACTCGTGTGTCTGCGAGTGTCTGCAGGCAACATCGTCACCCACCCGCCAGGGCAGGTCCTTGCAAACATGTTTGCTTTTATCTCTCCCCAGAAGACACACATATGCACGCCCACACGCACGCGCACGCACACACACACACATAATTTTAAAAACACAATTATATTTCTACTTTTCTTTTCCCCAAAAGGTCTTTTCAGTGGCTCCTTGCCGGCCAGGTTGAACGAGAGGCTGTCCCAGCATCTCAGCCCTTGTCCCCCACCAGCCTCCGTGCCTGATGGCAGAAGGGCTGCCTTTTTACCTTGGGAAAGTAACAGCTGCCGAGTCTGGAAGCCATGCTAACAGCAGTAAAACTCAGCATTTTTTGCTGAGTAGGGCAAGCCTTGAAGAGGCAGCCGGGAATCAAATCGATGGTTGGCCCCAGAGTCCAAGCCCAGCAGGACCTAGCCAGGGTAGCGCAGGGACTTACCAAGAGAGCCTCCTAGGAGGTGGAGGAAAGAGGAAAAGAGGGACTTGACCCACACTGTCTTCCTTACTGACATTCTCCAAACAGCCCCAGTGCCCTTGGCAGTATTTTGGAGCCAAGCAAGGGATGTGAGGTGCAAATCGACAGCAGTTTAAGTCAATTACCGCCACATTCTGCCATGAATTCCCCACCCACAACCCTTCCCAAATTGTAGATCTCCCTCAGTACTGAAACACACACACACACACACACACACACAACACACACACACTCTCTCTGCTCTCCCATTTTCCTAACTCCAATGGAGCCATGAGGAGGCACAGTTTAGGAAAAGATTCTCTTGGGGCTTCCCAAGCCTCTCTGAAATAGGGTAGGGAAGGAGGAATCTCTTAGGAAGTGCCCCATTCATCTCCTTCCATATTACCCAGAGCTGCCCCCAGATGAAATTTTCTCTATGATCTGTGTAACTATCATGGATGAGCAGGTCCCTGAGGACTCTTCTCCTTTCCCTTTAGGGAGATCCATGCAAACTTGCCCAGATCCTCCCCAAAAGCACCAGTAGCTGGAGGTGCTGTTATGCTCTTATGATGACAAACGGAGAGGTAGGGTAGACTCTATCCCAGACTCGCCAACCCCCACACAAGGAACCCACCGCTGACTTCTCCCTTTCTCTTTCACCCACTACCCAGTGACTCCAAATTCCCATCAGAATCCTGGAGCCTGCCCAGTGTGGAATTTAAAGTGACAGCATGTCATTGCCTCAGGCTTTGGCCATTTCTCTTTCATATTAAACGGTGAGTCCAAGTATACCAGGTCTCCATGGTTTGGAGGAATTTTCCTTCATGGGTACCAATATTGGGCTAAATAAGGTGCCATCCTTATCCCCAGAATGCTCCCCAAACCCCAAGCCCAGAGCACCAAGAGGAAGTCCACAGCGGGTTTCCCGATGGCTACGTGATCCTATAGTAAGGATCCCATTCCATGTAAGCTGGAGAGACCTAATTAAAAAGACACACAAGCCCACACATACAAACACATACGTACAAACATGCACACACACATCGCGCCTTAAGTAGGTTATAGGACCTCTTTACCCCCTCCCCTACACACACGAACACACACACACAGCACAAACACGCATCAAACGCAAACGACGCTGCACACGCAAATACACACTAGCACCACATCAAGTTCCCACCATGGTACACACGTCGGGAGCGCGCGGGGGGCACACACGCCACTTACTAAAACCCGCATTTAACCCTTGGCGCCCCAGAATACACAGCCCTCCCCCTCCCGGGAACCTGCGAGGACTTGGAGGCGGCGGGGTTGGCCGACGGAAGAGCCGAAGGGTGCCGGGAGGGGGAGGGGCGGGGCGGGCGGGGGCGCCCCGAATGCGGTCCGGGGCCGTCTCCAAGGGCAGCGGGGCTGCCGGGCGCTGTGCCCGGCGCCGCCTTACCTGGAGTCAATGTCCGTCTTTGGCGGAGAGCTGCGGGAGGGCGCTTTTTATTCGGCTCGGTGGGAACTTGGGAGAGCCCGGCGTCCAGCTCGCATACCGGGAACGGCGCGGGGACTGCAGGCGTGGGGGTACCTGGCTCCTAGCAGCCTGGCTCATACTCAGCCGTAAAGTCCCCTTCGCTGGTCCCGAGGACAGGCATGAATCCCGGCTCCGGAAGGCGGTCACTACTCCCTCAGCCTCCCGGCTCTCTCGCTCTCGCTTTGCTCTCTGGCTCGCTCGCTCTCTCCCTCTCTCGCTCGCTCGCCTGCGCTTTCCTCCTCCCCCCGCGCCAGATCAGTTCGCAGCCGTGGGGACCCGGAGCGAGGCGGCCAGCGAATGGAGAGGGAAGTCCAAGTGCGCGGCGGTCTCCGGGCGGGGAGCAGCGGAGGCCGGGCTACGCGGGGGGAGGGACTTACCCGGCGACGGGCGAAAATGAATGGGGGAGCGGCTGCCGGGGGCGGGGAAGGAGGAGCCAAGAGCCGGGGTTTATTCTGAGGAGTGTTTTGTACATCTTTAGGCGGAGGAGGAGAAGGGAGAGGAGGAGAGAAGAAGGCCTTCTCCGAGGGAGGGGCAGCCTGGGTGGGCTGAGGCTGAGCCACTGGGGAGCCTCGTGGGTCTGGGGATAGGGTGGCGTGTCTCCGTGTATGAGCACCCAAAGGGACTGTGTGTGCGGGGTGTGTGCGCAAACCCCGCATCGTGGTGTTTTTAAGCGTGTCTGTAGCTGTGTGCGTTGCGAGTATCTGAGTGCTGCTGGGTATGAGGGTGCTAGTGTGTCTGTGTGTATCTAGCTAGTGTGGTTTTGTCTGGGGAGGTGCCTGTCTGGGTCCATTTGTATCCGTGTGCCTCTCTAAGAGTATTTAAGACTGTTTGTTTCTCTGTATGTGTAGGCATGAGCCCACGTAACCTCCCGGAATTAAGCAAGTGCTTCTCTACGTGGGCAGGATGTAGGAGCGAGAAGCTGATGGGACTCAAAGTTCTCTCTATACCACCAGAGGCAGAGAAGGGGTGAGGGTGTGGGGGCTAAGGCATTAATACGGAGAACCAAAGACTCCAAATTTAGCCTGAGGTGCGGGCTCCAGTTGCTGCTGACACGGGGCCTCTCCCTGAGGCAGCAAAGAAGGCCAGTACACGATCTAAATTCTCACGCAGTGCATATTCTGTATGTTTGCTTACTTTGCTGCCCCTTCTTCTTCCTCCTCCTCCTCCTCTTCTTCTTCTTCTTCTTTAAATTAAAAAAAAAAAAAAGATCAGCAATGAAGATTGCTAGTCCCTGGAAGCTTAGGCAAGGATAGGTAACATCAGTGAATCTACCAGATGGAGGGGCACGGAGCAATAAGGAAAAGGTGATGAGAAATTTAAAGGAACCCGGATTTAGTAAAAGTGTCAGCTCTA
>NW_023270433.1:14748236-14790066 GCF_011800145.1 Mirounga leonina | reverse complement strand
AACCATGTTATCTGTAATTCTTACTTTCTTGTTATTAATGTTAGGATTATTCAAGGAGTGATAGGAAAGAGACATGATAACTAGGGGGACCTAGAAGGGTCTAGGGGCTCATGAATTAATTAAAAGAAGAGAAGTCTTGAAACAAAATGGAAAAGAAATTCTTGAGTGAAGAATTGAGAACTTCAGGGGAAAAACTTAATTGACAAGGAGGGAAGGAAAAGACAGGAGGATGAGAAAGAGTGTGCTAATCATCATGAGCCTGGGTCTCAGCACTGCAGGACTGAAAATGGAGGGCAGAGAAGAGGGGAGCCGTAGCCTGTCCAAATCTCTACGAGTCTCCTCCACTTTAATCCTTAGGACATGCAGTCAGCACCACGGACAGCTCTCCAGCCACTGACCAAGGGAGAGCTTTCTATCTGTCTCCTGGATACTTCTCCCTTTCTGCTTGGGCAATTTTTTCCTTCCCTAGGCTTCTGGCCCAGGTCAAATACTGGGCAGTGGTTCCCGAGACTGTTCTGTGTTTGATTCGAACCACAAAGAAAAACATTCACAACACACACTGCATTTCCCATCCATTTCAGTATTAAGCTTCAGGTTGCTGTCTCCTGTCCCTCCTTTTTTCATTCTCTCCTCCTGCTTCTTCTCTCTCTCTCCCCTATCCTTTCTTTTATTCTTTCCTCCCTTTCTCTTTGCTCCTCCACCATTCTTCAGCTCAGATATGCCTCCTTGAGTGAGAATAAGCAACAGCAGCCCTGCTGGGAATGCAGTTCTGAAATCAGTCTGAAACAACCTCGTTAGGCAGTTTCAGAGGACGACCAAAGTATGGACTGATTCCTCGTGGATCTTCTCTCTTAATCGATCTTCCAAAATGGGTTGTGGTCCTGATGCCTTAGAAAGAGGGGACGTAACACTCTGGAACATTTTTCTGTCTTTCTTTCCTCCACTCCATGTAGTCAGTATTTCCCTCAGAAAGTATAGAACCTCCTATCCCCACCCCAGTTCCAACCACTATTAGACGAGAAAAAGAGAAGAAGAATTTTTGACTTTTCCCATGCACCAGACATTTCATTTGGGTTTTCTGTAAATTATCTCATAACTCTTAAAATGCTGTGACATATGAGCTAGGTAATATGACCTCATTTTTACATCACAGGAAATTAGAGCTTGGAAAATGTAAGCAGCATGTCAAGGTACAGCTGGCTGGTAGGTGATGGAGTCAAGAATTCCACACCCAAATCTAAGTCCAAACTCTTTAGTTTGTCCTCTGCAAGTAATGGGGGAAATCTTGGGGTGATTGGAAGAGCTTAGAATTTAATGGGGTCACCACACTTAAGCCTAAATATCAATTTAAGTGGCTGAGACCATTGCATCCTCTCTGCCAATGGGGTATTTATCAATTCTTGTCCCTGGAGGAAGAGGCGAAGGCTTTGCATGGGCAGATCTAAAACTCACCCGAGCCTTATGATTTCCGAGTTTTGAATAAAACTTCAACCTTTCCAGGTCTTAGTTCATTTGCATTTGGCTATGTTTAGCTTCCCTGTTTCTATGAAGAAAGGCTAAGAGAGCCATTTTAAAAAGTCTCCAAAGACTCCCTGGTCATCAGAAAAGTTCTCAGTGCAAAGCATTCTTAATGACTTATGGAGAAAGCAATCGGAACCATATGGATAACATTTCTACAGAAATACACACGGGTGGGAAAAGGTTTAGAGGCCAAAAATATATTTCTTTTTTTTCTTCTTTGCCAAAGAAAGAACATTTAAGGCAGCTTGAGATATGTGAGAAATGTCTTGTTCTTTCTTTGGGGTGGGTGTTGGTGAGCAGCTGTTTGCTATTTCCACTAAATTTACCAAGGGTTTGCATGGGGAAGAGGTGCCAAAGGATTAAGGTAGACTTAAGAAAGAACTTCCCGACTGTAGATCTTGGGTGATACTAGGATGGAACCTTTTCCCAAGGACGTGTAATGTGATAGTGTGAGGGTTCCTTTTTAGTCTTCCCAGCATGATGATTTGGTAAACATTGGATCATATTTTTAGAGTTGCAGACCCTTGTTAGAACCTCACAATTGCTATAGACCCTCTCTCTTATGAAAAGTATACTTACAAAAATGCCCACAAAATTTTGCATTGAATTTCACAGAATCCCTTCTTGCCAATCTCTTTCATAAATGTCTACACCTGGACCCCAGCTTTAGAACCTCTGAAGTAGATAACTTTTCTGGTTTCCAGCCTGACCTTAGATTTTATAGGTTCTTCATTTAGGTTTGAGCCTAAGAAGTTGGAATAGGGAAACCAATAAGTAGGTAAACAGCCTTTTTTCTAGAAATAGACAAGAAATATAGATAAATGTTCAGTGATGAAATGGGGATTCCACCTCCCCCTCCTTAAATAAAGATAAGATTTAAACCTATTTGTGCAGGACTCTGAGCCACCTGCCACTGCCTCAAAAGCTTAAGTTTACTACTTCTGTCAAATCTCAAAGGAGTTAAAATCCCTTAATCTGGGGTGCTTTGGGTTCAGAACCAACTGAATACCTGCAGAAAGAAGCCCACATTTGTTAAGCGTCAACTGAAGGTGAGGTTGTGTAAAAGATTCAGAAATAAATATATTTTCTGGTCTCTGTTTTCTAGGAGCCTGAAGTCCATTGCCAAGCCATACTTATCCTTAAATAATCGCAATGCACCATGGAATGTAGCTGGTGTATGCAGGGTCTATAGGAAATGCTGCAAGAGCTAAGAGGAGAGAAAGTTTGCCTCTGTATGAGGTATAATATTTTGCACCTGTCAAGAGCTATTTTTATTTTGTTTTAGAAGCAGTTGCATTAATAAGAACTAATATTTATTGGATGATTACTATGTATGAGCAACATTTAAGCCTCCCACGTCTCTCATCTAGGTTTTTATGAGCATCTCCTAATTGAATAAAAATGCCATATGTCATTTAGTATTCTCTCTCTCTCTTTCTCTCTCTCTCTCCCTCTCCAGCAACCCTTCACTTCCTCATGACTGAGTCTGATCCATTCTTAAATATTTAGTTTACATGTCATATCCTCTACCAATTCAATTAGGATAAAACAAACTTTATCAAGAACTATACAAGGATGTGCATGATCTTGCTCCCTAATATTATGTCTCCCCCTTCACTCCAACCACACTGACCCCTTTCCACTTACTAGAGTTTATAGTGTTTGTTTGTTTGTTTGTTTAATGCCCCTAGGACTTTGTGCTAGCTGTTCCCTCTGTCAGAAGCCACTTCCCTTTACTATCCAAGCTCTGCTTGCTCTGGAAGAATCAGGGTAAATGTCACTTCCCTGACCCTAGACCAAGGCAGGTCCCCTGCTACCAGCTTTATCACAACTCTGAATGTGTCCTTCATAACATAGATCATCATTGTGATTAAAGTTATTGGTGATATTTTTTTCAATATATGTTTCCTGAGCTAAAACTAAAAATTATGGGCACAAAAGATATCTTCATGATGAGATCTTGGTACATAAAAATTTAGTGAACATGTATTAGCCATACCCAATGTCCCAGGGGCCACTCTGTGTGCTCCACAAACATTATTTCTTTTCATCCTTCAAACAGTTCTTGATATCAGTACTATCATTGTGATTGTTATTCCCATTTTCAGATGAGGACAACTGAGAAGGTTAAACAAATTGCCGGTTATCACATACCAGAGCCAGGATTCTCACTCAAGCCACACTGCTACAGACTCCAAGCCCATAGTCCCTGTGCTGCCTAACATTTTACAGTGGAGGAGACCACCCTATATGTTTATTGAGTAAATGGGATTTCAGGAGTTCTTCACAAGCCTTTCAATCTTTAACTATATTGATACTCTTTACTTTCTGCCTTTGATGCTTATTTGCATGTGAGAACCTTGATCTTAGTGTCCCCAACTATTGACTGTGTTCTTCTGGCAAACACACCGATACTCTGGAGCTTTGCCATTACCTACTAACACCTTGACCAGGAGTTGTTCCCTTCCTGTTCTCCCAAAAGGCTCCCCCAGCCATTAGAATGCATACTTCTGGACGTGAGCACATGCATACTGGTTTTGCTAGACATCTCTGTCTCTCTCTCTCTCTCCGCCCCCATCCTCTCTCTCCCTCTCATGTTGCCAAAGTTCCAGCTTCTTTAGGCCTTAGCTTGCCTAGGCCATTACCCTGGTGGCATATGATTTCTAAAAAGGATTTTAGAAAAGGTGTCCAGAAAAATACTATTCTATTGGCTTAGGCTCAAGGAATACCCCTATTGCAAATTTCAATCTTCTACTTGAATTAATAATTCAGCATATGTAAGCCTTTTTGAAATCTCATATGGTTTCTCCATTGTTTTACTTTGTTTTTAGGAGCCTTATATTTTTGCAATGACTGAAAGATGAGGTAGGCAAGGCAGGTAACCCCACTTTATAGAAGACAATGGGCTCAAGGATTGAGTATGACTTGCAGAAAGGTAACACTTTACAAACATGGACCCACGACTTTAACCCAGGTATTCAAACTCATAAAGGCTGGTTACCCGTTCTCTTTATTTCTCTTTAAACATGCTTTTGGTGGGTTCATGATCAATCTATTCCACTCTATTCTCTCTTGGCTCCCCCCTCTTTCCAATAGACTTGCCCTACCCCCGCTCTCACTCTCTGCCACATTCCACTAGGGGGAGCCCTACATAGGCTATTGGTAGCTTTTGCCAGCCTCGCATCCATATTCCTCTTCTGCTAACAGCACGTTTATTTTTCTTTGGGAAACCAGCCTTATAAGTTTCTCAGTTCATTTGATTCAAGAGGAGCTGATTCTACCCCCAGCTCTAGGGCATGTGATCAAAGCTGGGTGTTCTATCCCAAGGGTCACTGTGATCAGTTTAGAGATGGGTATTGACACAGATTGGTACAATGAGTCAGTCCCAGAACACTTACTAGAATCGTTATTAAAAAGTACTCCTAAAAGCAAAATAATAATAATGCGCATACTTACCTGGTAGAATTCAAGCCTGGAGTTCTGGAAGTTACCTTTGTCATCACAATGAGGAGAACCAACTGGGAAGAAGGCAACAAGAAGGAACACCTAACTACGAAATAGATCCAGAGATGCCTGAAGTTATAGACAGATGGTTGACCCTATGAGCCAATAACGTTCCTTGCCATTTAAGCCAGTCTGATTAGGGTTTTTGTCACTTGCCACCAAATGTATCCTGACTAATATAGCATTATAAATCAAGATGATTGAGTTTCAAATGCAGAACTTTGAAATATTTTATTTACAGAGACCAAAGTAGAGAGATGAACTTGGAACTAGATGAATAGCCACTAATCCAATTCTGTCTCTAGTAAGCGCTGTGCCCCAGACAAACTAAGTCTATTTGTCCTTTGAAGTCATGTGTTCTCAATGTATGTGCTAGGCAGAATTCTAGGTTGATCCCCAGTGACCCTTGTCTTTGTATAATCCCCTCTCTTTTCAGTGTGGGTAGAACCTGTGAATATGATGAGTTAAGCCTTTTGTGATTATGTAATATTATATAGTAGAGAACAATGAATGTTCTCTAGGAGATATAAGTAGTCCCCACCTGACAGCTAGCAAGAAAACAGGAACCTCAGTCCTACAACTACAAGGAAATGGATTCTGTCTACAACTGATGAGCTTAGAAGAGGACACCAAGCCCTAGGTAACAATCACAGCCCTAACTGACTCCTTGATTGCAATCCATGAGACCCTGAGTGAAGAATCCAGTTACTCCATGCCTGGACTTCTGACCTACAGCAACTGTGAAACAATAAATATATGTTTTTTAAGCCACTAAATTTATGGGAATTTGTTGCACAGCAATAGAAAAATAACATAATTTATAAGGTAGGTACTTAGATCAAATCATCTCTATAGATTTCCCTTTTGGCTCTGATGTTGCTTGATCAGACAGCAATAGCTTGTGGTGCTAAACATCTGGGGATTCCTATACTACATCTCAATCCCTGATAGCCTACCTCATGTCCAGTCATAAATACCTCCCAGCCTAGAGAATGAGAAATCCCTCCCACTCAGCTTGCAAAGCTATTCCACTGAGTGACTTTTATATAAAGCCTTGCCCTGTTGATATATAATTTCAAAGTTAATTCCATCTGGATAACTATGATTACTGGGGTTGGAATATATGAAAATGAGTTCACATTGACCCCACAGCTTGCTCTCAGTAAGATGGTCTTCTGATCTGGTGACATAATTTTTTCTGAGGTGTGAATAGACATTAATCTTTTTCATGTCAATGAGCATAGTGGATATGAGAAATAAACTTTGGAGTCAAACAGACTTTGAGCCAAAACTGGCATCACTACATCTGGGCAAGATACATAGTAAGCCTCACTAAGAAACTTACACACATATAAGATTAACCCTTACAAGCCTCAGTGTCCTCATTTGGCAAATGAAAATCCAATAACTTATTCAGAACTTTTATTATTGAGTACCTTCTCTGAACCAGACATCCAGTCTATAGCAGTGAATAGACCATTCCCCTTGGGAACACAGAGTCTCATTAGGAAGTAACATGTATCCCAATAGGGTTGTTGTAACGATGAAATGAGATAAGCATTTATCATGAAGATTGACATGCTGTAAGCCTCAATCAATGGGTGCCATGCTTAGAAGTGTTATGCCCCCGAACAGGAATTATATAATTGTTCATAACAGCATTTATTGAGTGCTTACTTTGGGCCAGGTGTCTCTCTAACTGCTTTCCATGTAATAACCCATATAATCTTCACAAAAATCCAAACAGGTAGATGCCATGATTATCATCCTCAATGAGAAAAGAACTAGTAAGTCTCAAACTAATATTTGAATTCATAGAGTTGAGCTCACGTTTCAATGTACTTAATCATGATTTCCCACTACCTCTATGTAGATGCCTTCCCGGAGAAAAGGGATAATACAAGGTATATTTGTTTTTTTAAATGGTGAAATCTTCCCCAGACCTCAATCACATATGCTTCCTCCACACCACGAGAACCCCATATGTGACACGTTCTGACCAAGTTACTTCATTGATTGGGTTAGACAAAATGATAACAATTGTGCTGTCATTTCTCTGTCATTTTTACTTGCCCCTTGTTTTATACTTACACTGCACCAGAAAGTTTGCTAAGCACTTTGCCAATATTGTTAAATTTAATAAATTAAGGAAATTAAAATAAACTTCACAAAAAGCTGTGAGTCAGGTTATCTATGGCAACAGAATCCTGGCTGATAGGTTGCTCTGATCTTTTCTAGATGAAGAAGAAACCCAGGATCTGTGAGGTAGAATGATTTGCTTACAAATACACTGTAGCAAGAGCTGAAGTTTGGCTTGCAACCCAAGCTGCTAAGTCTGCATTCTTAATTGCTGTGCTCAGTCATGCTGGGTTACACTTTTGCAAAAATGTAACACAGAGACTGGATCCCTGGATCCTCATCTCCTTGAGTCCAAAGCAATATCAAATTGTTATGAAATACATCCCCCCCCCCCCAGTTTCAGGGTCACTGTTTTTGAGAATGTATGTTTGGTTATTTTATGACATAAATGTATCTTTTTGTTACCATTTATAATTGCTTTCTATTGCAATTAGTTTGAGGTTGGTGGATTAATCTGTATTTTGTTTCAAACCACCAGATATTCTTAGATTGTCAATATCTCTTGGTGTCTCCTCCTTGTTACCTCTTGTTCATCTCTTGCCTGGAGCAGCCATTGCTAATTGATCATGAAGCCCTCTCCCACAATACCCCAAAACACTTTCTGGCACAGCCCTCTAGGCAACAACTACCAATCAGTTAGATTTGCCACGGGAGATGAAACCTGCATGTCAGCTCTGCATGTTCCCTTCCTGAGACAGGTGAAGGTCCTCTATAGATGTTAGAGATAAATGCATGCCTGTCTGATGGCAAGATCAAATAGAAAGAATTATCTAAATTATGAATTGAGGATACCTTTACCTTTCTACCCTGAAGGTCAAGCACTGCTCACTTTTATCATTCTTTGTGTTTTATTACGGATGTCAGCACAGAAAATTGTTTACAGAGCCTGGGTCCCTGCTGCTTCTTCTGAGAAATACAATATTTATGGAATCTGGAAATTCATAGATATCAAACCCTCTTTCCTTGATATGTGGGCACTGAAGGCTTTACTAGGGACAGGTATCCCAAGAAACAAATTAATGTCTGTTTGATTAAATAATGAAAGGGTAAACAAAGACACGGTTAATGAATTTAGTCATTGTTTTTCTCTGCTAGGACATTTGCCTGTGTTAGATCTTGCTGATAATAACACTGTTAAATAATCCGACCATGATACAACCAAGCTATATACTTTTCCATGCTAATCATCTCGCAGGATTGCTACCCACTCCAGGGGGCTACAACAACTTCAGATGGGCTTTGAATGGGAGTAGTTAATCAACCTCGCTGTATCAATTAGCACTCTCTTGCTTATAAATGACAAGAAACTCATATGAAACTGGCTGAAGCAAAGAAAGAAATTTGTTGGTTCATGGAACTGAAAATAAAACAGACAAAGAACTTGCTTTGGATTTTGTTCCATGTCATCAGGACTCATCCTGCTTCTCTCAGTTCTTTCTCCCTCTGGGTTGGCTAAATGCTCAGGTAGACTTTCTCTACTAACTGCTAACTGCTCCCCAAAAGTCCCCAACAAAGTTCTAAGATTGTGTCCACCTGGCTGGGATAGGGTTGTGCTCCATCATGGTCCTCTGATGCTCCAAATCCAGGAAATGACCCATATTATCTCAACCAGATGGATTAAGGGAGAAAATTGAGGTGCTATTATTGGAAATATGGAGAAGACAATAAATGTCCACACAGCCAGCCCAATTGACCCTAGTCACATCTGGGCATTAACCTTTCTTAGGAAAACACACAGATGCATAATTTTAAATTTTCAATAATTTTTTAAACTTTCACCTGGAAAGCACTGGGCACACTCAGGATGTTCACCTTCACTATTGGTGTCTTACCCCAGCAACTTCTTAGAACCTGTATTTTCACTTTAAACATGGAGATAATATTTTCCTTACATTTTTCTCAGGGTTATTTGAGAATCCTAGAATACTTTGTCAGAGAGATGGTTCAATACTGCTGAACCTTACACATTTTACAATTCAATGATCACAGTTAATTTTGAAATATTTTAATGTTATTAAACATCACCAAAGATAGTACAAATTGATTTTTTTTAACTTTACATGCCCAAACTCACAAGCATCACAAAGAATAGGAGAAAGTGCATGTGGTTAGGAAGCGGACACTAGAATTTTTTTTTTTTTTTTGTCTTTTTCCCTGTCTCCAGCAGACTACAGAGCATAATTTGAGAATTTATGTATTGAAAATATCAATAAAACAGTTGATAATAACCTGCATGTCATTTTCCCATGGTTTGATCAGTATCAGTTTCTTTGATAGATTGATTTCTTCGAAGTACATGGATGGCCATGTCTAATCAATACATTGAAAGATCTATGAAATCAGCATGTAAAAAGAAAGAGCCCAAGAATTAAGTCCAAAGGCTTAAGTTCTCCTTGTGGCTTTTCTACTCATTCAGTGGTCTGACCCAATGATGGTTAATTTTATGTCATCTTGACTGAGCCACAGGGTCCCAGCTGTTTGGTCAAATATTATCCTGGGTATTCCTGTGAGGGTGTTTTTGGATGAGATTAACATTTAAGTTAGTGGACTGGGTAAAGCAGATTGCCCTTTTTAATACGGGTGGACCTTATCTAATCAGTTGAAGAACTGAATAGAGCAAAACGGTTGATTGAACCCCCTCAATAAGAGACCATTTTTCCTGCCTAACTGCCTCCCGACTGAGACACAGCTTATTTCCTGTCTTCAGACTCAAAGTGAAGCATGAACTCTCCCGGTTCTCAGCTTGCAGACTTGGACTTTAGCACTATCAGACCTCCTGGGTTTCTGGCATGCCAACTCGCTCTGCAGAATTTTGGGACTGGTCAGCCTCCATTATCACATGAGCCAATTCGTTTGTATAATAAATTCTGTTACTCTGGAGAATTTTGACTCCCACAGGTCCTAAGGACATTATTGAACCTCTGTGGGCCTCACTTTGGAGAAGATGGAACAAAAACACCTCAAAGTACCTTTCATATCTGCTAGGGAGTGACTCCACAAGTTCTAGTACCCATTTGGGACATGCACCCGCAATGTGGCAGCCTGCTGCATCACGGCCAGGAGCTACAGACCCAGAGCCAGGGGCAGCACTAGCTCTCCTGCCCAGGTCTCAGCTCCACGGCAGCCGCTGATACATTTTTCCAATGACCCGGGTGCAAGGATGATAATGATCCACTTTCTAGCCTACAGATCATCTGCAACCTTCTAAAAGCTGGTTTTGGTAAAAGAAGTCACAAAGCTTCTGAGATCCCACAGAGATATTTAGGGCTGGCGTATGAAATCAGCTATGTCATAAAACACTACAGGAGAATGGTTCTGTGTGGTTATAAAGAATTTCACGGGGTGCCTGGGTGGCTCAGTTGGTTAAGTGTCTGCCTTCAGCTCAGGTCATGATCTCAGGGTCCTGGGATTGAGCCCCGCATCCAGCTCCTTGCTCAGCAGGGAGTTTGCTTCTCCCTTTCCCTCTACCCCTCCCCACCATTTGTGTGCTCTCTCTGTCTCTCTTTCTGTCTCAAATAAGTAAATAAAATCTTACAAATAAAAAATTTCGCATCATGATAAAGAATATAATAGAATCGTTGGAGCCGAACCAACCTGGGTTCAAATCCCACCTTTGCTGTTAATTCAGCAGGGCCAAATTGCTTTGCCTCTCTGAGTCTCACTTTCCTGATATGTGTAATTGGCCCAATAATATTTAGTTTAGGGAACTGAGTGAAGATTAAAACTATTTCCTCTTGGTATCATGCTTGACATCCTTAATTCTCAATCCAGCGAATGATGAAATCAGATTGTGTGTTATCTCATTGTCAAGGGAGTTAAGGTTCAGAAAGTGACCTAGACCTCATGGTTTTTAAATGGTAGATTGAGGATTAAAACCCAGAATCTAGGGTATCATCCGGCACAAAGCATGCATTTAGTAAGTGTCTGTTGAGGGAATAAATGAAAAAAATCAACACACCTAGGTTCCTCAACACCTAATCCAATCTTCTTTTTCCTCTTTTTTTCAGGATACAAAAATTAGGCAATCTAACACATAATGAGGAACCATAACATGTTTTCTGCTTGGTACATTCATGTGGGTTATGAACTAGTTGAACAGTGGAAAATACGCCCCCAGTAGGTAAAATGTTACCATTTTTTGCCATATACAGTGAGGACGGTAAAGCAAATGAGTGAGAGGAGAAACGTTTGTTTATTTGTTTTACAGTTCACTCTGTTAAAAGAATTACCTGTAAACTGAAATGAACCTGGTTGCTAGAAAAAGGCCCAATTAAGTTCTCCAGCACCCTGGGATCGAGTCCCGCATCAGGCTCCCTGCTCATCAGGGAGTCTGTTTCTCCCTCACTCTCTGTCCCTCCCCCCTGCTCATGTGTGCTCTCTCTCTCTCAAATAAATAAATAAGATATTAAAAAAAAAAAAGTGCTCCAGCAATGACTATTCCCCAAATCCCTGACAGGCCAACAAGGGTGGGCCAAGATATGTCCTGCCTGCTTTGCAGATTTTCTTTGGAGGCAGCCAAGGGGTTCCCTGAACAAGGGACCCTTCATTTCCCATTGACATTTTATAGACAAGACTAGCTGCAAGGTCCCTTGATCACTGAGCCAGAATCAGACTCGGTTCCTTGTTCCTCTTGCTGTTTTCACAAATGTAGCTTGGAAGCTTGGAAGAGACAGGGAGGTGTTTTTCCAACCCATTTTTAGGCCTTGCAGCATGCATTATTTTCAAGTTGGAATAGTTATGCCTGTTCTCCGCAAGCTCAAACTGGGTTGCACGTGCTCCTGGAGAGCTATGTTGATATTCCACTGTTCTCCGAGTATCTAGTGGAATTCGAGCCACATTTCTCCTCTGTAAACAAACACCCCTCTAAGTTGTGATCCTATTTGACTGTGCCCAGAATTCATTGTTCAAGCATCTGTCTCCTGGGAAATTGCCATCTACCTTAGATAAGACCAGTGGGCCTCAACTGTCTACTGAATTATCATCAGTCTGGACCTCACCCACAGGCCTCTGCAGAAACATAGGGGAATCCAGGCCCCTCTTGGGGTGTCTGTGCTTTTGCAAATCCACAAACACCTTTCCCACACATTACTAGCTATGAAACGTCAAGATTCACAGATTCAGTGGAGACTGTCAGGTTCTAGATCTTTGGCCTAATCTGGAGACTTGAGATAACATGTTATTTCATTGGCGAGTGGGGGAGTCCCTGTTTTATCTTTGGTTTTGAGTTTTGTTGCTGTCAATGATATTCCTTAACAACCATCACCCTCTCATCCAATTTAAACTGCATAATCCTCCATGCCTTAGTGAGCCTGCAGATTTAGGACACGGTAGACTGAGCAAGGGTCTTATACACTTGGGCACATCTGCATTCATGATGCACAAACAGAATCCCTTGGAATCCAGCAGCATTCCAGCCCTTGAACCTCATTGCATCAAAAAAGAAGGGCAATGGAGTTCCACACTGGTCTGACTCCCTGTCTTCCCAGCTTTATTTATCTGAGGGACCGAGGATGCCTCTAAAAACAGCCATGGAGCATTGAATCAGGGCTACAGTAACCTTTAAAGGTCAAGTCCTGCACTCTGTTCCCTCCCATTTTCAAACTGATGTTTGAACCTCAGCTATTGGGAAACATAGTTACAATGATTAAAATTCCAAAACTGAGCTGGTAATTACAGAGTATTTTCCAGGCCGCTGAATGGCGGTTGCCACTCACAATAACTGTTAGGAAGGCTTCCAGGCCACAGAAATGAGGAAAGTTGTCTTCTCTTGGACTAGTTCTTGGAAGTAGCACCAGCTGGCCACGTGTGCGGTTGAGAAATGGAGATCTAGAAATACGGCTAGTATGAAATGATATGTGCTCTCGGTGTAACATACCCACCGTATGTTGAAGATAGAGTATGGAAAAGCAATGCAAAATGTCCATAATAATGTTTATATTAGTTACATGTTGAAATGATGTATTTTCAACAGATAGAGTTTAATAAAATGTTATCATAATTAATTTCATTTATTTTATTTTACTCTTTCTAATGTGACTACTAGCTGTTCTAAAGGATTTTGGAAGAGGGGATGGTCACTGTAGATGAAGGTAACACAATGATCAGATCCTGAGAAGAGCGACTTAGCCCTGACCCTGGAGAATGAGTAGAGAGTAAGTGTTAAAACCAAACATGCTCATGTTTATTCTCACATTATATCCAGAACAACTCTATGGTGGCATCACTCAGGTGCATTCCCATTCGGAATGTCAAGGAACTGGGGCCAGTAAAGCTGAGGTGATATGCTAAAAATCTAGCCACAGGAAATGGTACAACCGAGAACACCAACTCAAGTCTTTCCACCATAGAAATCCAGTTCTTTCTCCTACCTCCAAATGCGCCCTCCCAAAATGTATTTACTTTACTCTAGCCAGCGGGCTGAAGATTTTCAGTCCCGATTCTTCTTCTTCTCTTCTTATCTCCTTCTACCCATCACTCACAGGACTGCGAACAGGATTTAATATTGTTATTTTATTTACTACAACCATTTCTGGCCCCTGCACTCTGCTTGATGTGGTACAAAAATAGTTTGCCCTTTGGGAAGAGAGTGCTGGGTCTGTGCACCTCCATGCCTGTATCTGTTTATGAACCAGGCAGGGTACAGGGAGATAGCAAGTTGGCTAAGTATGGCTCCAGGGGGAGTGGATTTCTGGCTGAGTTGATAATGGAAAATGGAGAATTTCATCTCCAGGTCAGTGACTGAATCTGGTCCAGTCTTTCACTGTCTGCTCTGTATGATTACTTGGTGGATAGAAGCTGGGATTTGGGACTTCCCCCAAAGATTCTTCTATTCTCCAAATGCTCCCCCTCCCTCCTCCTAGCCCATTTCCATATGCCATTTTTCTTAGGCCTACTTTCCCCCCTAAACCTCTCCTCATTAATTGGGAATGCAAAGTTAATTCCCACTGACTTCACTTCCTCTCATACCTGAAATTGAAAGAGAGAATTAAGAGCAAGTGGTATAGAAACACAGAATTAAGTGCCATCTCTGTATATTCTGATATGGTTATAATTATCATCATTAAGTAGCACTCATTTAATAAAATATTTTATGTGATTTGTTTTGGTAACTAAGGTTTTAATCATATTATGGAGGATTTTTGAGGTAACGGTAGTTATTAGGCTACTTGATAATGTCGTCCGTATGTATCTGGCAGGAAGTATCATTTCTGAAGGATGGGACACAGTGGTACAAAGGAAAGTTAATTACAATTAGAATGAGTAGACTTGCATTTATATTGGACTCTTCTATTTACCTTATCCTTGATCCTACCTATCTAAACTTCAGTTTCCTTATGTACAAAATGTGAACAATAGCTCTGTGCCTTTTTGAATTGTCATATGCCAACTCAGTAAGTAGGTTACCTTGTCTGCCCATGCGATATTTTATAATATTCTATATTTGAGTGTAGTGATCTCTATTGTGGGTAAATACATAGCTTACAGATGCAAAGATAATTCATTTTGAGTTTTTAGAAGAAAATATTAGAATTGTATTTCTATTTTTCTCATCTTTCAGAGTTTCTTTTCTTATGTATGTAGGTGATGACAAATATATTGTATACATGTAACAATGTGAATAAATACATATATAGGAATTTATATTTATGATATTTTAACTGTACTATCAAGACCACTGTTTTAAAAGGGCCCTTCATTGGGACACCTTGGTGGCTCCGTTAGTAGAGCATCTGACTCTTGATTTGGGCTCAGGTCATGATCTCAGGGTCCTTGGATTGGGCTCATGGGTCTCCCTGCTCAGTGGGAAGTCTGCCTGAGATTTCTCCCCCTCTCCCTGTGTCTCTGCTCCCCCCCAAAATAAATAAAATAAAATAAATAAATAAAAATAAAAGGGTCCTTCAAAATTTTTCTAAGTCATGGAAGTTGAAGATGAAGATGGTGAAGGTAACTGAGTTGTATTAATTATAATGCAAGGTCATGCCTTAGAAGATAAATTTTAAAATTACTAAGTCATATAGTTTTCGTGTATCTCCCTCTTTTCCTTATAATTTTAAATGTTAAAGGACAATTGTCTAGTTAAAACAAAACATGTTCGCAAGTGTTTTGTGGAGTTTAGAACTTATATAGGAGGAAAAATGTATAAAGGTAATAGCATGAAAGCCAGGATGATAGAAATGGAAGTATGTTTTTGCAAGGTTTTTATATAATATGTGATTTGATGTAATATCACCTGAAGATAGATTGTAATAGGTTAAAAATGAATAGCCCTAGAACTACAATGAAGAAAAAGAAGATTAACAAATAGTAAACAAATAGTAGAGCTGAAACAGAATCATAGAAAATGCTCAGTTAATGAAAAAAAAAGTTAGGAAAGTAAACCAAAAAAGTGAACAAAGAACAGATGGTTTATATAGAAAGCAAATAGCATAATGGTAGCTATAATCCATCTACATCAGTAATTAAATACAAAGAATCAAACTCCAAATAAAAGGCATAATGGGGCGCCTGGGTGGCTCAGTTGGTTAAGTGACTGCCTTAGGCTCAGGTCATGGTCCTGGAGTCCCGGGATCGAGTCCCACATCAGGCTCCCTGCTCAGCGGGGGGTCTGCTTCTCCCTCTGCCCTCTTCCCTCTCGTGCTCTCTGTCTCTCATTCTCTCTCAAATAAATAAATAAAATCTTTTTTTTTTTTTTAAAGATTTTATTTATTTATTTGACAGAGAGAGAGCGAGAGCAGGAACACAAGCAGGGGGAGTGGAAGAGGGAGAAGCAGGCTTCCCGCTGAGCAGGGAGCCGGATGTGGGACTCGATCCCAGGACCCTGGGATCATGACCTGAGCCGAAGGCAGACGCTTAACCATCTGAGCCACCCAGGCGCCCTAAATAAATGAAATCTTTAAAAAAAAAAAAAAGGCATAATGGTCAGACTGTATAAAAAGTAGCAGGATTTAACTGTATGTATGATGCCTACAACTACTTAAATATAAAGCCAAAGATAAGGTAAAAGAATGGAAAAGAAGTATAGCACACTAACACTGAACAAAAGAAATCTGGGATATCTATATTAATAACCAAATGAAGTTAATTGAAGAAAAGGTATATTAGCACAGGGCAAAAGCAGAATTTGTATTCTTTCAAGTAAAAATGTAGTTTTACATAACATTCGAGGCACCCCCCAAATTTAAATAAACTTAAAATGATAAAATACTGAGTACATTCTCTGATCAAAACGAAATTAGACGTGAGAAAACAGCAATGTTTTGGAAAAATAATTCTCAAATATTTGAAATTAGGGGGCGGAGCAAGATGGCGGAGGAGTAGGAGACCTGGATTTCGTCTCCTCTCAGGAATTCAGCTGGATAGGGATCAAACCATTCTGAACACCTACAAACTCAACAGGAGATCGAAGAAAAGAATAGCAACAACTCTCTGAACAGAAAAGCGACCACTTTCTGGAAGGTAGGACGTGCGGAGAAGTGAATCCCCGGCGATATTCGGGAGGATAGACGGTGGGGGAGGGGCCCCCGTCGGCCGCTTCTGGCAAGTGATAGAACCACGGAGCACAAAATCGGAACTTTTAAAAGTCTGCTCCGCTGAGGGACGTCGTTCTGGTGGCTAAGCGGGGGGTGGAACCCTCCGGGACAGTGTGGTCTCAGGACCCTCGGGGTCGCAGAAAGACCGGGGGTCCCTGAGTGTGGCAGAGCTCCCAGGTAACGGAGCCGGGAAGCCGGCTGCAGAGGCGGAGCCCAGGCGCGGGCTCTCAGCTCGGGGTGGCCCTAAACCGTGATCCGCGGCACAGTCGGGCCCCTGCTCCTCCAGCAGGGACCCAACAAGCGGCAGATCCGGGGAGACTCACCTTCCTCCCCCGGGAGGAGCCGCGCGGGAGCGCACCGCAGGGATCTGCTGGGTTTGGAGACTCCACCCGGGGTCAGGTGCCAGAGAGAGAAATGCTCGGTCACAGGCCGGGTGAGCACGGAGTGCGGCCGGAGACTGGGGAGACGGGAGTGACTGACGGCTTTTCTCTGGGGGCTCACTGAGGAGCGGGGCCCCGAGTTCTCGGCTCCTACGGGGCAGAGACTGGGAGGCCGCCGTTTTCACTCTCCGCCTCCAAAGATGTACGGAAAGCTCGCAGGGAACAAAAGCCCCGGAGAGCAAACGAGAGCAGATGACTTAGCCGGGAGGGGGCAAGGGCGGGGCAATTCCGCCTCCGGCAGAGACATTTGGAAACCACGGCAACAGGCCCCTCCCCAGAAGATCAGCGAGAACAGCCAGCCAAGACCAAGTTTACCCATCAATGAGAACGGCAGAACTCCAGCGCTAGGGGACTACTGCACATAGAATTCACGGCTTTTTTACCATGATTCTTTAGTCTTTTAAAGTTAATTTTTTTTAACTGTCTTTTTGTCTTTTTATTTCTTTTTGAATTTTTTTTTCCCTTTTTCAACCAACATCTTATCAATCCCTTTTTTAAAAAAAAAACATTTTTATTTTTCATTTTTAGAGTCATATTCTATCCCTTCGTAGTAGTTACCCATATTTTTGGCTTATATATATAAGTTGTTCTCTCTTTAAAATTTTCAGATAGTTTCATCGAACAGATTAAAATATACCCTAAATCTCTAGTATATGGTGTTTTCTATTCCCTTGCCTGATCACGTCCTCTCCTTTTTTTCTTTTTCTTTTTTCTTTTTTTGAATCCTCTTCTTTCTTTTTTCAAACAACTTCTTATCAATTCCTTTTATAAAATTTTTTATAATTTCCATTTTTACAGTCATATTCCATCCCTTCATCATATCAACCCTTATTTTTGTACATATATAAGTTTTTCTTTCTTTAAAATTTTGGGAGGCACTTTCTTCTAAAAGACCAAAATACACCCCAAATCTAGTGTGTGGCACTGATCTTATATACCATATAGATCATATTTGATCACATTCTGGTTTTTCTTTTGTTGTTGTTGTTTTGTTTTGTTTGTTTTTGTTTTTATCTTTATCTTTTTCTTTTTTTTCTTTTTCTTTTTTCTCTCTTTCCCTTTCTTATCCCACTGCTTCAGGTCTTTTCTGATTTGTTTAGAGTATATTTTCTGGGGACGTGGTTACTCTGCTAGCATTTTGTTCTCTCATTAATCTATTCTCCTCTGCACAAAATGACGAGATGGAAAAAATCACCTCAACAAAAAGAACAAGAGGTAGTACCGACTGCCAGGGACCTACTCAATATGGACATTAGTACGATGTCAGATCTAGAGTTCAGAATCATCACTTTAAAGATACTAGCTGGGCTTGAAAAAAAATATGGAAGTTATTAGAGAAACCCTTTCTGGAGAAGTAAAAGAGCTAAAATCCAAAAAGTAGAAATCAAAAAGGCTATTAATGAGGTGCAATCAAAAATGGGGGCACTAAGTGCTAGAATAAATGAGGCAGAAGAGAGAATCAGTAATATAGAAGATGAAATATTGGAAAATAAAGAAGCTGAGAAAAAGAGAGATAAACAACTACTGGATCACGAGGGCAGAATTCGAGAGATAAGCGATACCATAAGACGAAACAACATTAGAATAATTGGGATCCCAGAAGAAGAAGAAAGAGAGGGCCAGAAGGTATAATGGAGCAAATTATAGCAGAGAACTTCCCTAATTTGGGGAAAGAAACAGGCATGAAAATCCAGGAAGCACAGAGAACCCCTCTCAAAATCAATAAAAATAGGTCAACTCCCCGACATCTAATAGTAAAACTTACGAGTCTCATAGACAAAGAGAAAATCCTGAAAGCAGCTCGGGAGAAGAGATATGTAACCGACAAGGGTAGAAACATTAGATTGGCAACAGACCTATCCACAGAGACCTGGCAGGCCAGAAAGGACTGGCAGGATATATTCAGAGCACTAAATGAGAAAAATATGCAGCCAAGAATACTCTATCCAGCTAGGCTGTCATTGAAAATTGAAGGAGAGATAAAAAGCTTCCAGGACAAACAAAAACTAAAGGAATTTGCCAACACAAAACCAGCCCTACAGGAAATCTTGAAAGGGGTCCTCTAAGCAAAGAGAGAGCCTAAAAGCAACATAGACCAGAAAGGAACACAGACAATATACAGTAACAGTCACCTTACAGGCAATACAATGGCACTAAATTCCTATCTTTCAATAGTTACCCTGAATGTAAATGGGCTCAATGCCCCAATCAAAAGACACAGGCTAACAGACTGGATTAAAAAACAAGACCCATCGATATGCTGTCTGCAAGAGACTCATTTTAGAACCAAAGGCACCCCCAGATGGAAAGTGAGGGGGTGGAAAACCATTTACCATGCTAATGGACACCAAAAGAAAGCTGGGGTGGCAATCCTTATATCAGACAAATTAGATTTTAAACCAAAGACTGTAATAAGAGATGAGGAAGGACACTATATCCTACTTAAAGGATCTATCCAACAAGAAGATCTAACAATTGTAAATATCTATGCCCCTAACATGGGAGCAGCCAATTATATAAGGCAATTAATAACAAAAGCAAAGAAACACATTGACAACAATACAATAATAGTGGGGGACTTTAACATCCCCCTCACTGAAATGGACAGATCGTCTAAGCAAAAGATCAACAAGGAAATAAAGACTTTAAATGACACACTGGACCAAATGGACTTCACAGACATATTCAGAACATTCCACCCCAAAGCAATGGAATACACATTCTTCTCTAGTGCCCATGGAACATTCTCCAGAATAGATCACATCCTAGGTCATAAATCAGGTCTCAACCGGTACCAAAAGATTGGGATCATTCCCTGCCTATTTTCAGACCACAATGCTTTGAAACTAGAACTCAATCACAAGAGGAAAGTTGGAAAGAACTCAAATACATGGAGGCTAAAGAGCATCCTACTGAAGAATGAATGGGTCAACCAGGAAATTAAAGAAGAATTTAAAAAATACATGGAAACCAATGAAAATGAAAACACAACTATTCAAAATCTTTGCGATGCAGCAAAGGCAGTCCTAAGAGGCAAGTATATAGCAATACAAGCCTTTCTCAAGAAACAAGAAAGGTCTCAAGTACACAACCTAACCTTCCACATAAAGGAGCTGGAGAAAGAACAGCAAATAAAGCCTAAACCGAGCAGGAGAAGAGAAATAATAAAGATCAGAGCAGAAATCAATGAAATAGAAACTAAAAGAACAGTAGAACAGATCAACGATACTAGGAGCTGGTTCTTTGAAAGAATTAACAAGATTGATAAACCCCTGGCCAGACTTATCAAAAAGAGAAGAGAAATGACCCAAATCAACAAAATCATGAATGAAAGAGGAGAGATCACAACCAACACCAAAGAAATACAAACAATTATAAGAACATATTATGAGCAACTCTATGCCAGCAAATTAGATAACCTGGAAGAGATGGATGCATTCCTAGAGATGTATCAACTACCAAAACGGAACCAGGATGAAATAGAAAACCTGAACAGACCTATAACCACTAAGGAAATTGAAGCAGTCATCCAAAATCTCCCAAAAAACAAAAGCCCAGGGCCAAAAGGCCTCCCAGGGGAATTCTACCAAACATTTCAGGAAGAATTAATACCTATTCTTCTGAAACTGTTCCAAAAAATAGAAATGGAAGGAAAACTTCCAAACTCATTTTATGAGGCCAGCATTACCTTGATCCCAAAACCAGACAAAGACCCCATCAAAAAGGAGAATTACAGACCAATATCCCTGATGAACATGGATGCAAAGATTCTCACCAAAATACTAGCCAATAGGATCCAACAGTACATTAAAAGGATTATTCACCATGACCAAGTGGGATTTATCCCTGGGCTGCAAGGTTGTTTCAACATCCGCAAATCAATCAATGTGATACAATACATTAACAAAAGAAAGAACAAGAATCATATGATCCTCTCAATAGATGCAAAAAAAGCTTTTGACAAAGTACAGCATCCTTTCTTGATCAAAACTCTTCAGAGTATAGGGATAGAGGGTACATACCTCAATATCATAAAAGCCATCTATGAAAAACCTACAGCGAATATTATTCTCAATGGGGAACAACTGAGAGCTTTCCCCCTAAGGTCAGGAACGCGGCAGGGATGTCCACTATCACCACTGCTATTCAACATAGTATTGGAAGTCCTAGCCACAGCAATCAGACAACAAAAAGAAATCAAAGGCATCCAAATTGGCAAAGAAGAAGTCAAACTCTCACTCTTTGCAGATGATATGATACTTGATGTGGAAAACCCAAAAGACTCCACCCCAAAACTGCTAGAACTCATACAGGAATTCAGTCAAGTGGCAGGATATAAAATCAATGCACAGAAGTCAGTGGCATTCCTATACACCAACAACAAGACAGAAGAAAGAGAAATTAAGGAGTCGATCCCATTTACAATTGCACCCAAAACCATAAGATACCTAGGAAGAAATCTAACCAAAGAGACAAAGGATCTGTACTCAGAAAACTATAAAATACTCATGAAAGAAATTGAGGAAGACACAAAGAAATGGAAAAACGTTCCATGTTCATGGATTGGAAGAACAAATATTGTGAAGATGTCAATGCTACCTAGAGCAGTCTACACATTCAATGCAATCCCCATCAAAATACCATCCACTTTTTTCAAAGAAATGGAACAAATAATCCTAAAATTTGTATGGAACCAGAAAAGACCCCGCATAGCCAGAGGAATGTTGAAAAAGAAAAGCAAAGCCGGTGGCATCACAATTCCAACTTCCAGCTCTATTACAAAGCTGTCATCATCAAGACAGCATGGTACTGGCACAAAAACAGATACATAGATCAATGGAACAGAATAGAGAGCCCAGAAATGGACCCTCAACTCTATGGTCAACTCATCTTTGACAAAGCAGGAAAGAATGTCCAATGGAACAAAGACAGTCTCTTCAACAAATGGTGTTGGGAAAATTCGATAGCCTCGTGCAGAAGAATGAAACTGGACCCTTTCCTTACACCACACACAAAAATAGACTCCAGATGGTTGAAAGACCTCAATGTGAGACAGGAGTCCATCAAAATCCTAAAGGAGAACACAGGCAGCAACCTCTTTGACCTCAGCCAAAGCAACTTCTTCCTAGAAACATCGCCAAAGGCAAGGGAAGCACAGGCAAAAATGAACTATTGGGACTTCATCAAGATAAAAAGCTTTTGCAAAGCAAAGGAAACAGTCAACAGAACCAAAAGACAACCGACAGAATGGGAGAAGATATTTGCAAATGACATATCAGATAAAGGGCTAGTATCCAAAATCTATAAAGAACTCATCAAACTCAACACCCAAAGAACAAAGAATCCAATCAAGAAATGGGCAGAAGACATGAACAGACATTTCTGCAAAGAAGACATCCAAATGGCCAACAGACACATGAAAAAGTGCTCAATATCGCTCGGTATCAGGGAAATCCAAATCAAAACCTCAATGAGATACCACCTCACACCAGTCAGAATGGCTAAAATTAACAAGTCAGGAAAGGACAGATGTTGGCGGGGATGCGGAGAAAGGGGAACCCTCCTACACTGTTGATGGGAATGCAAGCTGGTGTAGCTACTCTGGAAAACTGTATGGAGGTTCCTCAAAAAGTTGAAAATAGAGCTACCATATGATCCAGCAATTGCACTACTGGGTATTTACCCCAAAGATACAAAAGTAGGGATCCGAAGGGGTACGTGCACCCCGATGTTTATAGCAGCAATGTCCACAATAGCCAAACTGTGGAAAGAGCCAAGATGTCCATCAACAGATGAATGGATAAAGAAGAAGTGGTATATATATACAATGGAATATTATGCAGCCATCAAAAGGAATGAGATCTTGCCATTTGCAACGACGTGGATGGAACTGGCGGGTATTATGTTGAGTGAAATAAGTCAAACAGAGAAAGACATGTATCATATGATCTCACTGATATGAGGAATTCTTAATCGCAGGAAACAAACTGAGTGTTGTTGGAGTGGGGGGTGGGCTGGGAGGGATGGGGTGACTGGGTGATAGACACTGGGGAGGTTATGTGCTCTGGTAAGCGCTGTGAATTGTGCAAGACTGTTGAATCTCAGATCTGTACCTCTGAAACAAATAATGCAATATATGTTAAGAAAAAAAAAAAAAGAAGAAGAAGAGGGTAGCGGGAGGGGAAGAATGAAGCGGGGGAAATCGGAGGGGTAGACGAACCATGAGAGATGATAGACTCTGAAAAACAAAATGAGGGTTCTAGAGGGGAGGGGGTTGGGAGGATGGGTTAGCCTGGTGGTGGGTATTGAGGAGGGCACATTCTGCATGGAGCACTGGGTGTAATGCACAAACAATGAATCATGGAACACTTCATCTAAAACTAATGATGTAATGTATGAAGATTAACATAAGAATAAAAAAAAATATTTGAAATTAGAAAACACACATCTGAATAATCCATGAGTCCAAGAAGAAATCGCAAGAGTTTAGAAACCATTCTGAATATGGTAAAGATGAAAAACAAAACATGACAAAATTGTGGGATGCAGGTAAACTGGTACTTAGATAGAAATTTATAGCATTACATATTTATTTTAGGAAAGAATAAAGGTCTCAAGTGAATGATCTGACTTCTACATAAAAACAAGGAAAAGAAGAACACATGAAATCTAGTGAAAATAGAAAGAAAGAAGAAACAGTCATGGTAGGAAAGGAGAGCAAACAAATAGAAAGCAAACAAATAAATCAGAAAATCAATAAACAAAAATCTGATTTTTGAAAAAGATCAAAATTTGCCATAGTTCTAGCCAGATTTAATAGGGATAGAAGACACAAATGACCAATATCAAGAATACAAGGGGGGACATCATTGTAGACCCTATAGACATTATTCATTATTAAAATGAATAATAAGAGAATATCACATAACAAACAACTTTGTGACAAAAATTTTAACAACTAAGATGAAATGTATTAAGTACTTGAAAGGCACTGTCAAGGCTCTCTTGAAGAAGAAAGAGATAACTGGAACACTGTATCTATTAAAGTTATGAAATTCATACTTGGAAACCTTCCCGCAAAGAAAATTTTAGGCCCAGGTGACTTCAACCAAATATTTAAGGAAGAAGTAATACCAATTCTACAAACACTTCAGATAAATATAAAAAGAAATAACACTTCCCAATATGTTTAATAAATACAGCATTACCTTGATATCAAAACCATTAAAAGATATTAAAGGAAAAGAAAAATATAGAACAATATCTCTCATAAATATAGATGAAAAAAATCTCCAATAAAATATTTAAAAAATGGTATCAGTGATGTTTTCAAAGGATAAATTTTATGAGGTGGATTTTTTTTTCAGGGATACAAAGTTTATTTAACATTTGCAATATTGCAGTGCAATTTTCACCAATTACCCTGAGTTAGCACAGAATTCACAAGTTAAGGGCACAGTCCCCAACAAGCCTGCCATGATTTCCTATACTTGCCACAAATTTCAGGGTTCCCAGGTACCCCATACTTCTGACCAATTGGCTGCAAAAATCAGGGGTTTTCACTATCCTCTTGGGTTCAGTGATTCACTAGAATGACTCCAGAACTCAGGAAAGTGTTATTCTTATAATTACACTTTTATTATAAAAGATACAAATCAGGACCAACCGAAAGAAGAGACCCATAGGATGAGGTCTGGAAGGGTGCTGAACATGGAGATTCCCTGTCCTCTCTCTGCTGAATCAGGACATGTCACTCTCCTGGCGTATCAATGTGTTAATTAACCAAGAAGCTCAACTGTACTTTGGTGTCCACAATTTTTATTTGGGTTTCATTATGTAGTCCTGATTGATCAAATCATTACGAATGTGATTGAACTCAATTTCCAATCCCTGTCCCCTCCCCTAAAGTCAGCTGATATCATCTGGCTCAAAACGCCAAGCCTCTAATTACATGATTGGTTGTTCCTGCAAGACCAACCCCCATCTTAAACTATTCAAAGACTCCTTATGAATCAATTCATTAGCAAAAACTCAGGTATGTTCCTAGGGACCCATCATGAATAATAAGACACTCTTAACAACTAGGAAATTACAAAGGTTTAGAAGCTCCATCCCAGGAACCAGGGACAAAGATCCAATAACTTATTACAGAACAACATTCAAAAATCTATCAATGTTATTATCTACCATATTAATAGACTAACAAGGAAGTCCATACAATTATCTCAATCAATGCAGAATAAGCATTTGAAAAAATTAAATATCATTAGTGAAACAAAAACTTGCAGCAAACTAGGAAAAATTTTTTTTCTCAATCTGGTAAAGAGCATTTGCAAAAATCCTATGACTATCAGCTTTTTTAATGGTAAAAGACTGAATATGTTCCCCATAAAGCCAAGCATAAGCCTAGAATGTTTATTCATATTACTTCTAACTATTATTGTACTGGAGGTCTTAGAGTGTGCAATAAGACAAGACAAAAAAAGTAGATATACAGATTAGAATATAGTAAGTAAAGTTTTATTTATTTGCAGATAACATGATGATGGATGTACAAAATCCCCCAAATCTATTACAAAGCTACTAGAACTAGTAAGTGAGTTCAGTAAGATTGCATGGATACCAATAAATGAACAAAACAATAGTTTTCTGTTTACCAGCAATGAACAATTAGAAAGTGAAATTTTAAAAATATATCATTTATAATGACATCAAAAAGCATGAGCACTTAGAGATAAATGTAAGAAGACACAGTAATATCTATACATTGAATATTAGAAAATATTGCCAAAGGAAATTTTTTAAAAGATGTGAGTAAATGGAGATGTGTATCATGTTCATGAATGAGAAGACAGTATTTTTAAGTTGTCAGTTCTCCCCATTATAATCTCAATCAATATCCCAATAAGCACTTTTTTGTAAAAATCAATTAAGTTGACTATAAAACGTATAGAAAAATGCAAACAACCTAGAATAACCAAAACAATTTTGAAAAAAGAATAAAGTTGGAAGATTTGAACTACCTAATTGGAAGACATTATAAAGCTAGAGAATTAAGATGGGGTTGTTCTGGCATAAAGATAACATAAATCAATGGAACAGGACGGAACATCATAAATGGATTCAAACACAAATGGTTAATTGATTTTTGACGAAGGAGCCAAGATTATTCAAGGTATTATCCTTTTGAACAAATGGTGCTGGCACAATTGGATATGCACATATTTAAAAAATGAACCTCAACGCTTACCTCATACCAGTCACAAAAATTAACCCAAAATAGATTATAAAATTAAATGTAAGAGCTAAAAAATAATTCTAAAAGATAATATAAGAGGAAATCCTTGTGACCTTGGGGTAAGGAAAGATTTCATCCACAGAATATCTAAAGGAGAAACCATACAGAATTTTCAAGTAGGGCTTCATCAAAATTAAAGTTTTTGTTTTTGTTTTTGTTTTCTCCTCAAAAGACACTGTAGTGAAAATGAGAAGGCAAATTACACACTGGGAGAAAATATGTGATAAGTACATATCTGATAAAGGACTTGTAATCAACATATATAAATAACCCATTCAACTCCATAACAAAAAGATAAGCAACTAGATTTTAAGAAAAGAATCTGAACAGACACTTCACCAAAAAATAATATACAGATGGCAAAATAAGCACAGGAAAAAGTCCTCAACATCATCAGTCATTAGGTAAACACAGATTAAAACCACAATGAGATAGTTCTGCACACCCATTTGGAATGACTAAAATTAAGAACGACAACAGCACGTTTTGCTCTCACACGTTGCTGCTGGGAATGCAAAATGATACAATCGCTTTGGAGAACAGTCAGCAATTTCTTATAAAGTTAAAACTTAACTCTGCCTTTTCATTCTTAGATATTTACCCAACAGAAAGGAAAACATATGTCCACACAAAAACCTGTATACAGGGATGCTAAAAGCTTCATTAACAATTGTCAAAACTGGAAAGCTAAATATCCATCAACTGGTGAATGGATAAACAAATTGTTGTAGAACCATAAAAAAGACTCCGGAACAAACTAACGATACACAACAACATGGATGAATCTCAAAAGCTTTTTGCTTTGTGAAAGAAGCCAGACAACAAGACTACATACGGATTCCAGAGCAGTTTGAAATCCGATCAGTGGTTGTGAGGGGCCCCGGATTTATTGGGGGTGAAGAAAATGTTCTAATCTTGATTGCGGTACTTGATCTTGATTGCATGACTGTATACATTTGTCAGAACTTGTTGACTGCATACTTAAAATTGATGACTATTATTGTATGTAAATTATACCTCAATTGAGCTGATTTTTAAAAATGAATATGTATATGTTTTGTTTGTGTAAAGCCTGGGTGGCAGCATACTTCGTGTTAACAGTGATTATCTCTGTGGTTCAGAATTAGGTGTGCTTTTTTTCTTCTTCTTCTTGCTGGCATTCATTGACTTATTCATATATTCAGAATCTATTTATTAATTAGTCCCAGACATTCTACAAATCATCGGAGATACAATGGCTGGCAAGATAGACACAGTTTCTGTGATCAGGGACTACACACGCAAGCCAACTGTCTCTTCTCTGCGTTCCCTAATCCTTCTAGGATGAACATGTTTTATTTTTGTCCTAGCAAGGAGAAAAATTCCTCGTGACTTCAGGAATTATGTTGTCTTTGGATCCTCTTTTCCTATAAGTTTGCTTCTCTGGTTCTCTACTTCGCTACTATCGTGATCATCAGCATATGTTCAGTGCTCAGAATGTATGGTGTATGTCAACTGCTGTCACCATGAATAATAAGAAGAAAAGAGAATCTAACTGCTTCCCAACATGTGTTAGAGAGAAACACGTGACATACTTCAAATTTTACATGGAATGAGTCAATATCGGTATTTTAAATAGCTACATTGTTTCTATAAGTAAATGCCCTATGTAGGTAATCTATAGGATTACAAAGAGGGGGGAAATGCACTAGTATATTAGGATGGAATGCGCCATTATTCTCTAAGAGTGTGCATGCTCTACTAATACAATCATTATAAACTTCCTGGAAAATCACAGACCGTTTCAGCTGGATGAAACCTTATCAATCATCTACTAGAATATTCAGATTTTACAGACTCATAATGACCTTGGAGAAGGAAATGACCTTTTGAAGACCACACTGTTCATTATGGAGGGTGTCAGAAATAGAATCCAGGTGTCTTGATGACTTGAAATCTGGATTATGCAGATGGCTAGTGCTTTGGAACTTGGAACTTACAAAGGTTTTAAATTATATGGCATGTGTTCTACCTTCTTACCACTCACACTAACATTACCCTGATAGACATTATTAATCAATCACCACACTTTCTGGCTAAATTCTGACAAAGGCTTAGAATTCTCCCTACCAGTTTTCTCCATAGTCACTACCAATAGATCAGAGTAAATATTTGAGTTGAACTCCTGTGAGATACACACACACACACACACACACACTTTTTCCTTTTTCTTTTTTTTTTTTTTAAGTAAGCTCCACACATTGTAGCCCAATGCGGGGCTTGAACTCATGACCCAGAGATCAAGGCCTGAGCTGAGATCAAGAGTCAGACACTTAACCAACTGAGCCACCCGGTTGTGCCTCCCCCCGCCCCCCACACATCATTTATGGTACATATAGCAGCATATCAGTTTTCACAAACAAGTCTTTATGTTCCTGTCTGTGTCCTGCAGTCTTCATCTGGAAAATGCAGATGATAACCTCTCGTCTATTGATTTGAAGATTAGGTGAGATAATATATGTGGAAGGACTTTTGGAAGTTCTGCCATTAAACAATCGTAAATTTTCTCCATTTTCTGACTCCCCCCATCTCCTCTTTTTCCTGAAGTGTATGTGGCTATGGTGTCCTACCAGCTTGTTTCCTCTGCTGAAATCAGTCTGCATCTTGATTTAAGAATAAGGTACAGTGGAGGGGATTTATGTTGATTCATTCTTATTTTAGCTTTCCCTTTCCATTATATACAGTGAAAAGAAATTAATTATAAAAACGGGAGCTGAATAAGGAGTTCCCAGGGAGAATGGCAATGAAAAAAATGGTGCATATTTGGAGGTAGAAGGCCGTGATTCGGAATCCTCCTGCCCTTAGCCTCCTTAGTCGCTTAGCCATCTGACCAGCTGAGCAATGATTTTCTCCCGCCATGAACTGGAGGAGACATGCATATAGTTGCTCTCTTTAAAGTACTTCCCAGCATGGACGATAGATCTAAAAATTACGTTTGGACCCTAACCACTAACATTGGCAGTAAGTAAAGTTCGTCGTGACTGATCCCAAACCCTCTCTTTTGCAGGGGTGATGCATCTGAGGAGAACAGCCTTGTGAGGCTTCCATTACACATGCAATTTCATGGCTACAATTGCATGGGGATGATTAAACACTAATCAAACAAGCAATAATGAAAAGTAATGCAGAGAAGCATTGTAAGAGAAATAATAATACAAGAAAACATGATAAAAATTGGCAAATGGACAGAGCAGGCCCATTTGGGAAGATGCTATTTGAGCCTGGACCTGAGAAAGTTGAAGGGGTCAGCGGAAGTGCAGACAGAAGAACATGACAAGGGGAGGGGGCCTTACAAGGAGGCAGGAAGGAGCTGGGTCCAGACAAAAATGTCAGCATGGCAGAGGGTAGAGCACAGGCAGCTTGAGGTGTAGGTTGAACGGTGTGAGTGAAAGAGGTCCATAGTCTGGGATAAGGCAGGCTCTTCTTCACATGGGACTTCACACAAGATGGTAGGCGTTTGGGTTGTGTTCTTCTAAATTGTCAAAGGCAGCCTTTGCACGGTTTGTAAAAGGAACGTGGACTCCTCAGCCCTAGAGAAGGAACAGGAGAAGAGAGCTTTAAGAATGCAAACACTCGGTTTGTCTGCAAAACTGCAGTGAGAGTACAAGCTTCTCTTCCAACATTGCTGGTTTGAACCCAACAGATCCACGTGGGCTTTTGATAATCACATGGAAATGTAGACACATAAATAAACATCATTCCCTTTCTTTTAACACGGTCTGTGCTACCTTTAGCAGAAGGCTTGGCTTAGCGCAGAGACGATTAATTGTAGCTGCTCGGAGGATGGGGCATGTTGTGAGTGAATTAATGTGCTTCACGGACCCTGTGTGTCTGACTTTTCATGTTGTCTAAATTTGTAACCTGTAAGACCGCATTTCCATAACTTTTGAAATGCAATGTGTTCTGTGGCGCTCAGAACTCGATCAGGATGAAAAGAGCTTTAGAAAGTAAGATGTTATTATTGTATTTGCCTTCACAAGAGAAAATAGTCAAAGGAAGACAAACAGAGGAGGAAAAAAAAAGATCCTATATAGATTAGCACTCCCACACACCTCCAACCTGGGGAAAAAAGAAAAGAGAAAGAAAACCAGAAAACCCAGTATAAGAATAAATCTTATCAAAGACTGAACACTACAATCAGGCCTCTGTGTGGGGAAAGTTCTACCTTTTTGAACTCCAAAGAAGAACATTACACTCACTAGAGGAAGAAAAAAGAGTTATTGGGGCGCCTGGGTGGCTCAGTTGGTTAAGCGACTGCCTTCGGCTCAGGTCATGATCCTGGAGTCCCTGGATCGAGTCCCGCATCGGGCTCCCTGCTCAGAGGGGAGTCTGCTTCTCCCTCTGACCCTCCCCCCTCTCATGTGCTCTCTCTCTCTGTCTCTCTCTCTCAAATAAATAAATAAAATCTTAAAAAAAAAAAAAGAAAAAAGAGTTATTAACAAATCAGTTATCTGATGTTTAAATAATGCACCTGCTAAAGATGAGCCTTCTAAGTAAACATACAGTGGAGCTAATTAGTTCAGCATTTTGGCAATAACTTCATCTCCCTTCCCTTTAGCTTAAAAAAAATGGATGGGCTCAAACCATTAACACGGAACACCAACTATGTGATAAAACAGGTATTTCAAGGGAATTAACATGGTGGGCTGGTCTTTACACCTGACTGCTCTTTAAATAGTACCTGAGTAGTAGGTGGAATTTTCACTAGGGAGTCTGAGCAGAGCCCTGTTCTGAAAATTGGCAACCCTGAGTTCGAGACCTGGCTCTCCCATTTACTACTTGTATGGCGCTAGACTGGCCATTTAACCTCTTTGAGCACTAGTTCTCTGCAATGGGAATATTATTACCTATCTGGCTTGTCTTCACAGTGGTTGTGATAAGCAAATAAACCATTCCAGGGGCCAGTATTTTGAAGATGTTTAAGTCACACACACACACACACACACACACACGTGTGTGTGTGTGCGTGTGTGCATACATTCTATCTTCCAAAGAAATGACTATAAAAACAAGGTAAGGGCGCCTGGGTGGCTCAGTTGGTTGGACGACTGCCTTCAGCTCAGGTCATGATCCTGGAGTCCCTGGATCGAGTCCCGCATCGGGCTCCCTGCTCGGCAGGGAGTCTGCTTCTCCCTCTGCCCCTCCCCCCTCTCATGTGCTCTCTCTCATTCTCTCTCTCTGAAATAAATAAAAATAAAATCTTTAAAAAAAAAAAAAAAACAAGGTAAAGTGCCATCTTGCCATTGACTATGGTAGCCACATGTGGTTAATGAAAGCTTGAACTATGGCCGGTGTGATGAGAACCAGATTTTTAAAATTGTATTCAATTTTGTATAATTTAAACTTAAAAGCTGATGTTAATACAACAATGTTAAGTATGTTTGAAAAGCTCAGGTATGTGAATCTCCTTTTTTTTAATTGTGTCAATTTTTTTGAAATCATAATTCAGGTCAAGTTTTGTGATGAAAATTTAGAGTTTGTATTGAGATATGCTTTAAGTATTAAAAAAAACACTGGATTTTGAAAATTTAATATAATAAAAATAAACTATCCCACTAGTAATTTCATATTGATTACATGTTGAAATGAGACTATTTTGAATATGAGTTGAATAAAATATATCCCTGTTTCTTTTTACTCCTTTTTAGTGTGACAACTATGAAACTTAAAAGGACTTACATGGGGCTCCTGGGTGGCTCAGTCGTTAAGCGTCTGCCTTCGGCTCAGGTCATGATCCCAGGGTCCTGGGATCGAGCCCCGCATCGGGCTCCCTGCTCCTTGGGAGCCTGCTTCTCCCTCTGCCTCTCTCTCTCTCTCTCTCTGTCTCTCATGAATAAATAAATTAAAAAAAAAAAAAAAAGGACTTACATGGCTTGCTTTTATTTCTCTCAGATAGTCCACACTAGCGTGGGAAGCGGGATCTTTAGTGAGCAGGGTCCAATTGCAAAGGTGTAAACCCCAGATGTACATCATCTCGATTTCTTGAAAGGAAATAGGCTGGAGAAGATTAAGCACTTGGCATAAACTCACGCAGCCACAAAAGCACAGCTGGGATTTGAACCTATTACTTGAAAGCCTCGTTTTCTTATAACATCAGACTGAGGCCAAGCCCACTGCTGGTTGCTCCAGCTGAAGGATATGCTGATAGAGTTGTGGTGTTAGAACCACGGAGTCTGAATGCCAAGTCAGCTTTGTCACCAAATTTCTTTAAGATCTGCCAGGGGACAGAGCCTGCTTCTCCCCGAGACGCAGTTTTCTCTCTATCTAGAACGAAGGTGATGCCTTAGAAAAAAGTGTTTTAAAGGGGACACGTGAGTCACTGGTAGAGGTATAGTTGGTTTAGGAGATGCATAGAGATTATATACCTGCATATAAATATTAAATATATTTCGATTAGAGTAAAATAGTTATCGATTTTTTGTATGCAGAATGTATGTACTATCCATATCATGCTCGTGTTTTCAAAGACATCATTTTCTTTCCAAGATAAATTTATTTTCCTTTAGAAAGAGATTCAGAAAGAAAATGAATCACTGAGTGCAGATGAGAGCCTCAACAAAGATCCCGAGGTGATATGCAAATACCAAATTTGGGAAACTGCTTTTGAAGACATGCAAGGTCCCTTTGAACTCAGAGATTTTATAGTTATGAGTTACTTGATTCTGAGAGACAACTTCTGCCTTGGCATGTGGACTCGCTGTGAGACACAGTGGAAATCAGCGAGTTGGAGAAATGGGAGCTTTGCCCTGTCTCAACAGAGGAAGCAGGGGGGTGCTCCTGGCTGCTGGGAAGGGGTCATAGGTGTTACCTAGGGCTGGACCCGCCCTGAAGGATGGAGAGAATTGAGATATAAAATGACAAAGGGCAGGGAATTTCAGAGGTATGTGCTCCAGAGCCCTGACACCCTGTTGCTCAAGAGAGAATGTTTTGAGGGGCCCCTGGGTGGCTCAGTCAGTTAAGCATCTGTCTTTGGCTCAGGTCATGATCTCGGGGTCCTGGGATCGAGCCCTGTGTCGGGGCTCCCTGTTCGGTGGGGAGTCTGCTTCTCCCTCTCCCTCATCTCCCTCCACCCTTTGCTCATGTTCTCTCTCTCTCTCAAACAAATAAATAAATAAATAAAATACTTACCAAAAAAAAGGAGAGACTGGTGTCCCATGAGCCCCAGGCACATCCCAAACCACATGTTTGTTTAAAAGGATCCAGGGTAGTAGGCTCCTGTCTTCTCCTATGTAAATGGTATCCAGCATCCCTACTGCAGGCGAATTCAGATCCCAACACAATGAGTTCCAACTGTGCTCGCCCGACACCTACTCACAAAGAAATTTAAACAGTAATCAGTGCTTCAGCATCCACACCCCACCGGCCTGTCCTTGACATGAATGTTTTGCACTCTTCCAGGCCCTGAAAGTAAATCAATTTGCATGACAGCAGGGTATAGTGAAAAGAGCCCCGGGCAGGAGGCTGGAGCCTCAGATTCTGGATTCTGCGCTCTTACAAATTAGTGAGGTGACCTTTCCCTCAACACACATTTCCTAGACACGTGTCAGGGGTCGTGCTGAACACCGGCGCAACCGTCGTCGAGGGTGGGCTGGGCCTGGTCCCTGGCTGGGCGCTGGACTTACCTTCTAGTCCTGGAGGAAGTGAATTACTCCAGAGTAAGTCACTGCCATTCTCTGGTCTTGTTTCCCCTTCTTTGATACGAGTGGGCTGCATTAGGGGATCTGGGAGGTGGGCCCTTCCAGTCCATTCATTCAGTCATAAATACATTTTTGAGTTCCTGCTATGTGCCCAACACTTTTCTAAGCCCTAGAGCTGAACTGTCTAATATGGTAGCCACTAGCCGCATGTGGCTTCGGTGCGCTGAAATAGATCGGAACTGAACTGTGCTGTTAAGTATAAAATTCACACTGGATTTCAAAAACTTCATATGAAAAAAATGAATCATGGAACACTACATCAAAAACTAATGCTATAGGGCGCCTGGGTGGCTCAGTTGGTTAAGCGACTGCCTTCGGCTCAAGTCATGATCCTGGAGTCCCTGGATCGAGTCCTGCATCGGGCTCCCTGCTCGGCAGGGAGTCTGCTTCTCCCTCTGACCCTCCTCCCTCTCATGCTCTCTGTATCTCATTCTCTCTGTCTCAAGTAAATAAATAAAATCTTTAAAAAAAAAAAAAAAACTAATGCTATACTATATGGTGACTAATGTTAACATAATAAAAAAATGTGATGTAAAATATGTCCTTAATACTATTTTCTACTGATTACATTTTGAAATGATAACATTTGGATATATTTGTTCAAATTAAATATGTTATTAAAATAATATTCGCCTTTTTTTTTTACTTTTTAAATGTGGCTATTAGAAAATTTTCAACTACAAATGCAGCTCGCATTATCTTTCTAGTGGACAGAAGTGCTACAGAGAAATAGTGGTAAATGAAAAAGTCAAAAGTCCTTCAGTGATGAAAGCCCATATAAACGTTTGAAAAGAACATAAGCACTGGGAATCACAGCCCCGATTGTGCTTACAGATGCACACCAAATTTAAGCTTGTTGAGGGCAAGAGGAGGGCTTTGATCATTTTGGTTTCTCTGAGGTCATCTTTGGTTGCACCATATATCAACATCATTTCCTCTGGGGGTCATGAAGACACCTGGGAGTCTATACATGGGGTTCTCTTTCCTACTATGCCACCAACTCCCTTTGTAGTTTTGACTAAGTCACCCACCCCGCCCCCTCGGGCCAGTGTCCCCCCATATGTACAATAAGAGGAATAACCACAATGACTTCTAAAGGCCTTCCCAGGTTTGAACTTCTATGAAACTAGCATGAGGAAGGCGAGGCGCAAACTGTCACACCAAATGTTAACCATCACTGCCTTCTGATTTGTTAGGAGTTATTAGGCAACATTTCTACAAACGCCTTCTCCCGCCCAGAAGTTTAGGGAAAATGAGAATTAATGAAGAATCTTCTAAGTATAGTGTGTCAAACTTTAAAATATGAACCCACAGAGAAGGGGGAAGGGTACGTTCTTCAAGTGAAGGCATGAGTTGCCAGGCTACCACCAAAGCTGCCTAGACATCTCCTGAAATTCCTTAGGAGATTATGATTAGGATAATCCCTCAGGGACCACAGAAGGAAGCAGAGGGGAATTCTGGCTCAGTCTACAAGAGACCAGCTGCGGGTGTGCACTGTAACCAAACTGGGTTTTGGCAAACCAAGTGGCAGCCTGCAAGGTGTGGTGGTGTGGCTGGTGTGATGTCTCAGGCGGGGCCTCTCCCTGGGACTGGATGGGCCATTCAACCGACAGCTTCCTATTCTTGAAGGCCCCGGGCTTTTGACATAATCAACAAATGAAGTTATGCATAAAGTCATCTGTGTGTGTGTGTGTAAAGCTTTAATGTTGCCAGGGTTTACATGTACTAAAATAGGCCACCATTTTGTTTTAACATTGGGCATGTATTCACTTGGTACATAGCTCAGCCCCTCACTAGTTCTTAGAGGTGGTGGTCCTAGGAGGTCTTTTTCCATTTCTCCATGCTTCCCACACAATGGAATTTCCTTCCAGGAGCCATAAAGAGATTCAAATGTAAAATACCACTGAAGGAGGGACACAATGATGCGCCAATGTGAATGATACTCACACTAGACTACAAAGGAGAGGCTGCCCAAGATCAAGAACCTTGGGTTGCTGTGTGACCTTAACTAAATATCTATCTCTGAGCCTTGGTTTAGTCACTTGCAAAATAAGCATTGGATTGAGTCTAAATTTCCTTTTAGTCTTAATATTCTCGGGGTATTCAACCTTGAATACACATTAGAATCAGCTCAAATGAAGTATTTAAGTCAGAACCAATTAAGGTTAGGTCATCAGTTCCTCTGGTGATTCCAATATTAGGAATTTCTAGAATTGAAACAACACTTTCTGATGAACCAGTAGGCTAATATTAATACCTAGGAGGTCCTTCTAAGAAGGGAGAACTGTGGACATAGTTCTCTCAGTAAGAAGGTGCCCCAAATATTAAAGGAACAACAAGTAAATTAACTGTGGCAGAAGGACATTCCACGCAGTGCAGTCCAATAGAAAGAGGATGTAAACCATATATGTAATTAAAATTTCTTAGCACCCACATTTAGAAAAGTAAAAAAACAAAACCAAACAAAAAAAAAACAACAATAAAACCAGATAGAAGTCATTTTAATGATCATTTTATTTAAGCCAATATATCCAGAATAGGCAAGCTTGTAATCAATATATTTAATTTAAATTTTTTTGTAGGCACATTTGGAAAGCAAAAATGAATGAACTTTATCTTAATGTCATATTTTATTTAACCCAACATATCAAAAATATTATCCTTTCAACATGCAAACAATAAAAATTTACTAAAAAGTCATTTTTACAATCGTGGTCACATGTGGCTGGGGCCACCAAAGTCAGATGATGTAGGTCTAGGCCTTCTTTCTTACTCAGGTGTGGTCTGTGGACCAGCACCTTGCACAATCACCTGAGAACATGTTAGGAGGGCAGCGGATGAAATGCATTCCAGACCTACTGAATTAGAATCTGCATTCCTCAGGTGATTCATTTGCACATGAAGGCTTGAGAAAACCTCTCCTTTCCCATAGCCACCATGCATTCCCACCCTATTAACCGTCCCTCAACCCCTGGAGACCCAGCCATTGCTCAGACCTCCCCTTTGTTACCTAACTTAACACCAGTTTTCCTCCCAGCTGCAATGAACTGCTCTCAGTGACACATGTCAACGTGACCTCTTACACCTCTGAGTATTCCCACATGTCTTCTTCTAGGAAACTCTCAACCACACCCCCCTGGCCCGGGGCCCCTTTCTCATAGCTGATTCCCAGTTGGATTTCAGCTTTGATGCCATTTTCTTAGGAATTCACTCATAACCCACATCCCCTGAATTCTTCTAGCTCCTTGTATTTCTCAGTTCCTCCATCTTCTGTTATGATTTAGGAATGCCATTCTGTCTTTTCTCCGTGGATGGCACAAAAACAGACACATGGAACAGAATAGAGATATGGATGGCATTGGTCTTAAAACTCCATCCCAAGGATTTTGCATGGGATTGGCACATAGTACACAGTAGAGGTTCAATAAACTTTAGTTGGGAGGGAGGAAGAGAAGAAGGAAGACAGGATGGCAAGAAGGGAGGAAGGACAGTAAGTTCCCCCTAGTGTGAAACTGAAATCAATTTTCTATTTAGAAAATTCTCAATATAACACCAAAAATCTGGTGCAGAAAAGAGAACAGACATGGATTCCAGACCACTGTGGTTTTATAGACCACGGACAGCTGCAGTCGGGCTATGTAGGGTTTGGACAAGCCACTTCACCTCACCAAGCCTCAGTTCCCTCGCTATGAAGTAGGGATGACAACGCCTGCATCGGGTGTGAAAATTCAGTGAAAAGATGCATTTGTAAGGCTTCATAAACTATACAGTGCTTGGAACAAGAAGGCATTGCGGTTTGGTTCTCCGACATTGCTACCCTTTACCTGCTCCTCTCCAGGCACTGAGTTTCATTTTCCACTTGAGTTTAGAAGTCAAATATTTAGCTGTGCTAATGGGGTATTGGATCTTTTTATTATGGCCCCACTACTCAGTGTGTGCAGCTTTGTCGAGATAATAAAAGATGTTAGACTTGGTCTTGCAACTGCTTAATGCAGAAATGCTATGGGAACACACCTGGGGTGCGGCTTCCAATGGAATCAATGGTGAAGTCAGCCATGTCCCCAGCAGAGATAAAAGCATTAATATCCTATTTCACCTCAGCCCACACGGGCATGACGTTGATTAAAATTATTTTCTGCTGTTTGACTCCTTTTTTTTTTAAGGAAATTTGTAAAGGGGTCTGTGTGTGAGAGAGAGAGAGAGGGAGAGAGATAAAGAGAGGTTTTAACGGCAGTTGGATATGATAACGCTGCTTGAAGTCTGGTTTCAGATCTAGTTTTAATGGCACACATTTCACAGTCCCATGGCTTGGATGGGGCCACAGGGAGGTTTTGTTAAGTGTACTGGGCCTCCCTCACTCCCCCACTTTCCAGCCCCGTCTTCTGGTCTTTTGTCCTAATGCGTGTATTCATCTGTGTGTCTGTGCAGGTCTGTTGGTTTAAGCCTATTTTATATGATTTAAAAGAGAAAGCCCCTCTTGCAGAGTTGACAGGTCTCATGAGAAAAGGTGCAAGTGAGGGCAAACACACCAGGGCTCTGTGTTGGTGCATAGGCAGGCACATGTGGGTATGGGTGTTGGATCAGTGCGTGTCCAGGTCAAAGCTGCTAAGAGGGCTTATTTGGTAAGGAAGAGCTGAATAACCATCCACTTTTTTTCAAAGAAATGAAACAAATAATCCTAAAATTTGTATGGAACCAGAGAAGACCCCAAATAGCCAGAGGAATGTTGAAAAAGAAAAACAAAGCTGGCGGCATCACAATTCCAGACTTCCAGCTCTATTACAAAGCTATAATCATCAAGACAGTATGGTACTGGCACAAAAACAGACACATGGAACAGAATAGAGAGCCCAGAAATGGACCCTCAACTCTATGGTCAACTAATCTTCAACAAAGCAGGAAAGAATGTCCAATGGAAGAAAGACAGTCTCTTCAACAAATGGTGTTGGGAAAATTGGAAAGCCACATGCAGAAGAATGAAACTGGACCACTTCCTTAGCCCACACACAAAAATAGACTCAAAGTGGATGAAAGACCTAAATGTGAGGCAGGAATCCATCAAAATCCTTGAGGAGAACACAGGCAGCAACCTCTTTGACCTCAGCTGCAGCAACTTCTTCCTAGAAACATCGCCAAAGGCAAGGGAAGCACAGGCAAAAATGAACTATTGGGACTTCATCAAGATAAAAAGCTTTAGCACAGAAAAGGAAACAGTCAACAAAACCAAAAGACAACCGACAGAATAGGAGAAGATATTTGCAAATGACATATCAGATAAAGGGCTAGTATCCAAAATCCATAAAGAACTTATCAAACTCAACACCCAAAGAACAAATAATCCAATCAAGAAGATGTTTCTGCAAAGAAGACATCCAAATGGCCAACAGACACATGAAAAAGTGCTCATCATCACTCAGCATCAGGGAAATACAAATTAAAACCTCAATGAGATACCACCTCACACCAGTCAGAATGGCTAAAATTAACAAGTCAGGAAATGACAGATGTTGGTGAGGAGGCAGAGAAAGGGGAACCCTCTTACACTGTTGGTGGGAATGCAAGCTGGTGCAGCCACTCTGGAAAACAGTATGGAGGTTCCTCAGAAACATTGAAAATAGAGCTACCCTACGACCCAGCAATTGCACTACTGGGTATTTACCACAAAGATACAAATGTAGTGATCCAAAGAGGTACATGCACCCCAATGTTTATAGCAGCAATGTCCACAATAGCCAAACTATGGAAAGAGCCAAGATGTCCAACAACAGATGACTGGATAAAGAAGATGTGGTATATATATACAATGGAATATTACACAGCCATCAAAAAAATGAAATCTTGCCATCTGCAATGACGTGGATGGAACTAGAGGGTATTATGCTGAGCGAAATAAGTCAGAGAAAGACAAGTATCATATGATCTCACTGATACGAGGATTTTGAGAACAAGACAGAGGATCATAAGGGAAGGGAGGGAAAAATGAAACAAGATGAAACCAGAGAGGGAGACAAACCATAAGAGACTCTTAATCTCAGGAAACAAACTGAGGCTTGCTGGAGTGCAGGGTGGTGGGAGGGATGGGGTGGCTGGGCGATGGACATTGGGGAGGGTATGTGCTATGGTGAGGGCTGTGAATTGTGTAAGACTGATGAATCACAGACCTGTACCCCTGAAACAAATAATACATTATATGTTAATTAAAAAATTAAAAAAAATCACATCTCAAAAAAAAAAAAAGAAGAGCTAAATAATACATTAGGTGGAAGGAGGTGTGTACATATGCAGTGTATCTTTACATCTGAACCACAATGGAAGGGTGTGGAATACTGTATATGGAAGAATAGGATTGGCCACTGGGAAGGAGCTGCCTCCTATGAGCATGGGTTTGTCCATAAGATTCATCCAAGGGTGTGTGTATGTGTGTGTGTATCAGTCCATGGATATTTTCGAACATCAATTATAAATCAATCAATATGCTTGTGGCCCAATGCAGGATATAAAGCTATGAATATGACAGCCAAGGTCTCTACCCACATCAAGCCCACAGTCTATGATGGGAGTTTCTCAACCATGACACTTTTGACATTTGGGGCCAGATCATTCTTTTTTGGGAGGGCGGCTGTCCTGCATGTTGTAGAGCATGTAACAGTACTTCTGATGTCTACCTAGGCATAGCACCTACTAATTGTGACAACTCCATGATGTCTCCAGATGTTGCCAAATGTCCCTTGGGAGCAAAATCATCATATGTTGACAGCCATTGGTCTATGGGGAAAGATAGATTTTAAACCAAAAAAATAAGTGTATTGATTATATGAGCAACTATGTGTTGTTAGAGAGAAGGGTAGGGGGCTGTGAGATCTTACAACTGTCAAGGTGGTGCATTAGAAAAGGCCTCTGGGAGGATGGGGTCGATAAGTAGGGTAGGAAAGACCGGTCTGAGTCTGCTGGGTGATGTGAACAAATGTTCCAGAGAGGGGATAGTAAGTGGAGAAAGGTCCTGATAGAAGAAGTAAGGAGAACATCTTTCAAAACAAAACCAAACAAAAAACCTAGGAGAGAGCCCTGTGGATGCACACAGAGTAGGACAGATGGTGTGAGACAGGAGGCCAGCTCTTGGGCTGGGACACAAGCCCTCTGTCCCCAGAATATGCAGTACAAAGTGGGTCAGAAGATGTGGGCATCAGACAGCAACACCCGAAGCTCATTTCCGAGAGGAGGGGTTCTGTGCCTCTGAAAGAACCTTGTGACTATAGGGATGCAAGTGTGGAGAAGACCTGTGTACCCTGTTCACACCAGAGCTTTCTGCTTAATGAAGAGAACAGCATGGAGTCAGCCATGCTTGTCTATGAGATGTTCTCGTGAGAGCAGGTGGTTTCAGCTTCATGGGAACTGAGAATCCAGCTTTTCAGTAATGTTTCCACTTCCCTTCGAGGTACACCGAGGGTCGCAGTTATTCCTCAGACTCATGCACAAAAAGGACACAAGACCTGCTCCATGTACACACACACACACACACACACACACACACACCTTCACCTACTTAGAATTAACCAATAAATAATAGGGTTGGGGCAGAGGACGGAGAATGAGGTGTGTGTGTGTGTGTGCATGCGTGTGTGTAAGGGAAGATGTTCATCAAGTGGTCCACAGAGGCTTCTC